>NC_133325.1:786996869-787171582 GCF_042186555.1 Aquarana catesbeiana | reverse complement strand
ACTCCAACTGAAGACTGCAGCTGATTGGTTGCCATGCACAGCTGCTCCAGGTTGATAAATCCCCCCCCCCCCCATTGTGGATACATTTTAGGGATCCAGGAGAGTGAAGCAGCTTCTCATTAAAGGCCTTCCATGTACCATATACATTGGCAGCCATTGGGAATTACATTACTTCTTCCATTGTAAACTATGGGACTAATTCAATTTAAAAAAAAAAAAAAAGAAATTCCATTATAGTTTCATTTATAGGGCCCCATTCACACCAACAGTCACTGGTTATGATGCACACTGGTGTACATTGTTAATTGAGTTCACAATTAAAAAAAATAAATAAATAAAAAATTCATTCATCTCCATACTGACACATTGTAATACATTTTAATACAACACACTTGTATGGAGAGCACAGGACACACAGAGATGAATTGTTATCTCAGGGATCCAATGCAGATCATCACACCTGGCGCTAACAAGTCCTTAGGATTGGATCCCCCAACCACTTACCTTGTCAAGGATGGCTTGATCTTCTGCAGTAGGTTCCCTGGACAAACCCATTCCCCCATCTACTGCCTGCTCCTGACTCATCTTTGCTAAGTTCTCAACAAACTGATGCCTCATAGCTGCTATCTGGGATTATATACCTGAGGGCCGTACCATTCCACAGAGAGGGTGGGGGTGTTCAATAATGACTACACCCTGCAGGTGATGGTAAATTCTCAGGAGAAATCTGATACTAGAGTATGGAAATGATGCCGTACAAGTCTTGTGATTGCTGCAACAAAGTCTGTGCTGGGAAAAGTATTTTTTATATTTTTACACCCCCCCCCCCAACAAAGCAGTGGAATGGTATGAGCCACCTGCACATCCCTGGATCATACAGGTGATCAGAGCTGTACACATGGGGCGGCATAGATTAACCCCCCTGTCACATTCGCAGCAGTGTCACTAACAAACGTAACTTATTCAGGTAACTCGGACTGCGGCACAACCACCCTACAACCACATATAGTGGTCTGCCCTTTTTTAGGGTTAAAACAGGCAATGAATAGATGACATATCACCCTCTAGTTCAGTGGTCTCCAAACTGTGACCCGCGGGCTGGTTATGGCCCTTTGCTTGCCTTTATCTGGAACTTAGGGCACCATTCCTCCCACTGACACCAAATATGGAGAACTATTAATCTCATTGACACCATAGATGGGGCACTATTCTTCCCACTAATACCAATGATGGGGCACTATTCCTCCCACTGATACCAATGATGGGGCACTATTCCTTTCACTGATATCAGTAATGGGGCATTATTCTTTCCACTGATAGCAATGATGGGGCACTATTCCTTCCACTAATAGCAATGATGGGACATTATTCCTCTCACTGATACCAATGATGGGACACTATTCCTCCCACTCATACCAATGATGGGGCACTATTCCCCCCACTGACACCAACGATGGGTCTCTATTCCTCCCACTGATACCAATGATGGGGCACCATTCCTCCCACTGACACCAAGGATGGGACACTATTCCTCCCACTGACACCAATGATGGGACACTATTCCTCCCACTGACACCAATGATGGGGCACTATTCCTCCCACTGATACCGATGATGAAAAGACTAATGAGGGAAACCACCAGGGAGTATTGCACTGGAAATCCTTGCCACATCCCAATTAGAGAAGAAATTGTAGCAGTAAATGCCCCAGGGATTGTGGGGGCAAGGGAGGGTGAACCAGACTTTAAAGGAGTAACATTGTATAATTTTTATACAATGTTACTCCTTTAAAGTCTGGTTCACCCTCCCTTGCCTGCACAATCCCTAGGATATTTATCGCTACAATTACTAATACCAATGATGGAACACTATTCCTTCCACTGATACCAATTGGCCTTTTGCCAATCATGGCTCAGGGGGCTAAGTCCACAACCCACACTGTATAAGGCTGCTTACACAGTGGCCGTATGTAGTGTGTTGGTGTGGACGGAGGGAGCTAGAGCTAACTTGAGCTAGATTAGGCATTTAGTTAGTGACTTGCAGGCAGTGTATTAATATATACATATATATATATATATATATATATATATATATATAAAAATATATATATACGCAGTCTAGTATACATACATTCAGAGTTGTGTACAGTATATAATACACTTCAGGCAGTGTATTAACCACTTCAGCCCCTGAAGATTTTACTCTCTTAATGACCAGAGCATTTTTTGCGATTCGGCACTGCATCATTTTAACTGACAATTGCGCGGTCGTGCGACGTTGTACCCAAACAAAATTGACGTCCTTTTTTTCCCATAAATAGAGCTTTTTTTGGTGGTATTTGATCACCTCTGCGGTTTTTATTTTTTGCGCTGTAAACAAAAAAAGACCGACAAATTTGAAAAAAAAAAGCAATATTTTTTACTTTTTGCTATAAATATCCCCAAAAATATATAAAATAACACATTTCTTTCTCAGTTTAGGCCGATATGTATTATTCTACATATTTTTGGTAAAAAAAACAAAAAACGCAAAAAGCGTATATTGATTGGTTTGCGCAAAAGTTATAGCATCTACAAAATAGGGGATAGTTTTATGGCATTTTTATTATTTTTTTTTACTAGTAATGGCGGCAATCTGTGATTTTTAGCGGGACTGTGACATTGTGGCGGACAGATCAGACACTTTTGACACTTTTTTGGGACCATTGACATTCATACAGCGATCAGAGCTAAAAATAGCCACTGACTACTGTATAAATGTCACTGGCAGGGAAGGGGTTAACACTAGGGGGGCGATCAAGGGGTTAACTGTGTTCCCTATGTGTGTTCTAACTGTGGGGGGAATGTGGCTGACTAGAAGAGGAGACTGATCGTTGTTCCTACTTAGTATGAACACACAATCTGCCTCCTGTCCCCTGACAGAACCTGGTATTTGTGTGTTTACACACATAGATCCCGGTTCTTGCTCTGTCAGACGCGATCGCGGGTGCCTGGCGGTCATCGCGCCCACCGGGCACGCGATTGGCTCCGGGGACAGGCTGCGGGCGTGCATGCCTGCTGCAGCGTCTTAAAGAGCCGACGTACAGCTACGACGGCTCGCCTAGGGGAGCCAACCTGCCGCAGTATAACTGCGGCGGCTGGTCGGGAAGCAGTTAATATATATATATATATATATATATATATATATATATATATATATATATATATACAGTCTAATAAGGACTTACCTCAGATTCTGACTGAGTCCCCTGTCTGCCTCTGGATGTGCTGTCCTGGCTCCCCTGCTATGCTGTATACTTCTATGGGTTTGACAGTCTGAATAGTTTTTGTCTCAGACTCTGTGTCTGCTGCCTGCCTTTGCAAATGCTGCCTGAGCTCACCTGTGGATGCTTCTGAAGTGATTGGAGGAAGGCAGATGGCTCTTAAGGAGACAAGGTACCTGTTTTTGGTGAGAGGTAATATGCTTTTTTTCCCATATATTTTGTGCAAATATGAGCTTGCCACACCTGTTAGTTGCACAGAAGATTAGCAAAGGTAGGAGGGGGCAAAGTGGGTCATGGTTTTTAAAAGAGTGCTCAAGGAAATTATGCAAATTAAGGTGTTTTGCATTTTTTTAGGAGCAGAAACCCTGAACGCAAACGCTCCAAAAAACATCCAACGATCATCTTATCCCGACCAGGGCGATGACACCTAACAGGTTGTCACATTTATTAAGTGTGTGGTCAATACACTCTAAAGGAGTCATTTCCACTTACCCTGTGAAGGGGCAGGATCCAGGAAAACCCTATTAAGGCGGTTATAGTAGAAAGTATGCTGCAAACATCCACCCATAATGCTAGAGCGAACAGTGCTCGTTGATGAAGGATGGTCTTTTCCCACAGTGATAGAACGTATAGCGCTCATTGATGAAAAATGGTCTTTTCCCACAATGATAGAGCATAAATCGCTCGTTGATGGAGGATGGTCTTTTCCTACAATGATAGAGCGTAAAGCGCTCATCAATGAAGGATGGTCTTTTCTCACAATGATAGAGCATAAAGGGCTCGTTGATGGAGAATGGTCTTTTCCCACAATGATAGAGCATAAAGGGCTCGTTGATGAAGGATGGTCTTTTCCCACAGTGATAGAGCGTGAAGCGCTCATTGAGGAAATATGGTCTTTTCCCACAATGATAGAGCATAAATCGCTCGTTGATGGAGGATGGTCTTTTCCTACAATGATAGAGCGTAAAGGGCTCGTTGATGAAGGATGGTCTCTTCCTACAATGATAGAGCATGAAGCGTTCGTTGATGAAGGATGGTCTTTTCCCACAATCATAGATTGTAAAGCGCTCGCTGATGAAGGATGGTCTTTTTCCACAGCGATAGAGCGTAAATCGCTCGTTGATGAAGGATGGTCTTTTCCCACAATGATAGAGTGTAAAGCGCTCGTTGATGTAGGATGGTCTTTTCCTACAATGATAGAGCGTAAATTGCTCGTTGATGAAGGATGCTCTTTTCCCACAATGATAGAGCGTAAAGTGCTCGTTGATAAAAACATGCTGCAAATATCCACCCATAATGCTAGAGCGTAAAGCACTTGTTGATGTAGGATGGTCTTTTCCTACAATGATAGAGCGTAAAGTGCTCGTTGATAAAGGATGGTCTTTTCCCACAATGATAGAGCGTAAAGTGCTCATTGATGAAGGATGGTCTTTCCCACAATGATAGAGTGTACAGTGCTCTTTGATGGAGAATGGTCTTTTCCCACAATGATAGAGTGTAAAGTGCTCGTTGATGAAGGATGGTCTTTTCTCACAATCATAGAGCGTAAAGCACTCTTTGATGGAGAATGGTCTTTTCCCACAATGATAGAGTGTAAATCGTTCGTTGATGGAGGATGGTCTTTTCCCACAATGATAGAGCGTAAAGGGCTCGTTGATGAAGGATGGTACTTTCCTACAATGATAGAGCGTGAAGCGCTCATTGATGAAGGATGGTCTTTTCCCACAATCATAGAGCGTAAAGTGCTCTTTGATGGAGAATGGTCTTTTCCCACAATCACAGAGTGTAAAGCGCTTGTTGATGAAGGATGGTCTTTTCCCACAGTGATAGAGCGTAAATCGCTCGTTGATGAAGGATGGTCTTTTCCCACAATGATAGAGCGTAAAGCACTTGTTGATGTAGGATGGTCTTTTCCTACAATGATAGAGCGTAAAGTGTTCGTTGATAAAGGATGGTCTTTTCCCACAATGATAGAGCGTAAAGTGCTCATTGATGAAGGATGGTCTTTCCCACAATAATAGAGTGTACAGTGCTCTTTGATGGAGAATGGTCTTTTCCCACAATGATAGAGTGTAAAGTGCTCGTTGATGAAGGATGGTCTTTTCTCACAGTCATAGAGCGTAAAGTGCTCGTTGATGGAGGATGGTCTTTTCCCACAATGATAGAGCATAAAGTGTTCGTTGATGAAGGATGGTCTTTTCCCACAATGATAGAGGAAATTATGCAAATTAAGGTGTTTTGCATTATTTTAGGAGCAGAAACCCTGAACGCAAACGCTCCAAAAAACATAAGACCCGCCAACGATCATCTTATCCGGACCAGGGCGATGACACCTAACAGGTTGTCACATTCATTAAGTATGTGGTCAATACACTCTAAAGGAGTCGTTTTCACTTACCCTGTGAAGGGGCAGGATCCAGGAAACTGGCACATGCGTTTATGCCAGCATGATAGGAAATGCCTCGCCCAGCTCAGGGTGCATTTTGGGCCTGCATGCAGTCTGCAGTGGCAGAGAAATTAATTTGCACAGGTTGTCTCACAAGGATGTGGTTTGTGCAAAATTCTAAACCCTATTAAGGTAGCTATAGCAGAAAACATGCTGCAAATATCCACCCATAATGCTAGAGCGTACAGTGCTCGTTGATGAAGGATGGTCTTTTCCCACAGTGATAGAGCGTAAATCGCTCGTTGATGAAGGATGGCCTTTTCCCACAATGATAGAGCGTAAAGCACTCGTTGATGTAGGATGGTCTTTTCCTACAATGATAGAGCGTAACGTGCTCGTTGATAAAGGATGGTCTTTTCCCACAATGATAGAGCGTAAAGTGCTCATTGATGAAGGATGGTCTTTCCCACAATGATAGAGTGTAAAGTGCTCTTTGATGGAGAATGGTCTTTTCCCACAATGATAGAGTGTAAAGTGCTCGTTGATAAAGGATGGTCTTTTCTCACAATCATAGAGCGTAAAGTGCTCGTTGATGGAGGATAGTCTTTTCCCACAATGATAGAGCATAAAGTGTTCGTTGATGAAGGATGGTCTTTTCCCACAATGATAGAGGAAATTATGCAAATTAAGGTGTTTTGCATTATTTTAGGAGCAGAAACCCTGAACGCAAACGCTCCAAAAAACATAAGACCGGCCAACGATCATCTTATCCGGACCAGGGCGATGACACCTAACAGGTTGTCACATTCATTAAGTATGTGGTCAATACACTCTAAAGGAGTCGTTTCCACTTACCCTGTGAAGGGGCAGGATCCAGGAAACTGGCACATGCGTTTATGCCAGCATGATAGGAAATGCCTCGACCCAGCTCAGGGTGCATTTTGGGCCTGCATGCAGTCTGCAGTGGCAGAGAAATTAATTTGCACAGGTTGTCTCACAAGGATGTGGTTTGTGCAAAATTCTAAACCCTATTAAGGTAGCTATAGCAGAAAACATGCTGCAAATATCCACCCATAATGCTAGAGCGTACAGTGCTCGTTGATGAAGGATGGTCTTTTCCCACAGTGATAGAGCGTAAATCGCTCGTTGATGAAGGATGGCCTTTTCCCACAATGATAGAGCGTAAAGCACTCGTTGATGTAGGATGGTCTTTTCCTACAATGATAGAGCGTAACGTGCTCGTTGATAAAGGATGGTCTTTTCCCACAATGATAGAGCGTAGAGTGCTCATTGATGAAGGATGGTCTTTCCCACAATGATAGAGTGTAAAGTGCTCTTTGATGGAGAATGGTCTTTTCCCACAATGATAGAGTGTAAAGTGCTCATTGATAAAGGATGGTCTTTTCTCACAATCATAGAGCGTAAAGTGCTCGTTGATGGAGGATAGTCTTTTCCCACAGTGATAGAGCATAAAGTGTTCGTTGATGAAGGATGGTCTTTTCCCACAATGATAGAGCGTAAATCGTTTGTGGATGGAGGATGGTCTTTTCCCACAGTGATAGAGCATAAATTGCTCGTTGATGAAGGATCGTCTTTTCCCACAGTGATAGAGCGTAAAGGGCTCGTTGATGAAAAATGGTCTTTTCCCACAATGATAGAGCATAAATCGCTCGTTGATGGAGGATGGTCTTTTCCTACAATGATAGAGCATAAATCGCTTGTGGATGGAGGATGGTCTTTTCCCCCAGTGATAGAGCATAAATCGCTCGTTGATGAAGGATCGTCTTTTCCCACAGTGATAGAGCGTGAAGCGCTCATTGATGGACGATGGTCTTTTCCCACAGTGATAGAGCGTAAATCGCTTGTGGATGGAGGATGGTCTTTTCCCACAGTGATAAAGCGTAAAGGGCTCGTTGATGAAAAATGGTCTTTTCCCACAATGATAGAGCGTAAATCGCTCGTTGATGGAGGATGGTCTTTTCCTTCAATGATAGAGCATAAAGCGCTCATCGATGAAGGATGGTCTTTTCCCATAATGATAGAGCGTAAAGGGCTCGTTGATGGAGAATGGTCTTTTCCCACAATGATAGAGCATGAAGCACTCATTGATGAAGGATGGTCTTTTCCTACAATGATAGAGCATAAAGCGCTTGTTGATGGAGGATGGTCTTTTCCCACAATCATAGAGTGTAAAGCGCTCGTTGATGAAGGATAGTCTTTTGCTACAATGATAGAGCGTAAAGTGCTCGTTGATGGAGGATGGTCTTTTTCCACAGTGATATGCCCCGTACACACGATCGACATTGATCGGACATTCCGACAACAAAATCCATGGATTTTTTCTGACGGATGTTGGCTCAAACTTGTTTTGTATACACACGGTCGCACAAAGTTGTCGGAATTTCTGATCACCAAGAACACGGTCACGTACACCACGTAGGACGA
This sequence comes from Aquarana catesbeiana, assembly GCF_042186555.1. Lineage (NCBI taxonomy): Eukaryota > Metazoa > Chordata > Amphibia > Anura > Ranidae > Aquarana > Aquarana catesbeiana. The sequence continues at coordinate 787,163,490 of NC_133325.1, read as the reverse complement.
GACTAGAAAAGGGCAGGTCCGAACCAAGCGCGGCACCCTTTGGGCTCCTTTTGCTAATCTTGTGTTAGTAAAAGTTTGGTCAGAGACGATTCGCGCTTTTTCAGACTTGTGGCTTTCAGATCATTTTCTGCTGTTCAGTTTGTGCTTGTGGGTTTGTATCTGGTCTTCAGTACGTGCAGCGAGTTACGCGTGACTCTGTCATTGTGTTCTTGTTCTTTCGTTACTGTTTTTCAGGTCGCTCTTCACAGGCCTTGCTGTTCTTCAGTGTGTTCTGTTACTTCGTTCTGAGCAGGCGACCGTTTTCTAGCCATGTTGTGTATACGTACTCCTCGTAGAGTTCGTGCTGTGCGGGGGCTTGGTGTTGGGGTCCTTATCTTGACACAAGCTCAGTCCATGAACAGGATGGGGAGGAGTTCATGGACCAAGAATTGGTTGCTCCAGTGTGACCAGTTCTGTCATATGCTTTTGCTCAGTGAGATCCGTGAGAATAATCCTGATGATTTCAGGAACTTTCTCCGGATGACGGACCCCGTATTTCACCATTTGTTGGCTTTGCTGACTCCTTATATTAGCAGGCAGGATACCTGCATGAGGCAAGCCATCACTCCTGAGCAGAGGCTCGTCGCTACCCTGCGGTACTTGGCGACGGGGAGAAACCTGCAGGACTTGAAGTTCTCGATAGGCATCTCCCCCCAGGATCTGGGGATCATTATCCCGGAGACCTGTTCTGCCATCATCCAGGTCCTGCAGAAGGAATATATTAAGGTAAGATTTATCCTTTAACATCACATTTTATTGTATATAATGTTTGTTAATGTATTGTTTTTCTTTCCTTATTCCCTAATTACCATGATTGTAATATGCTGTGAATGTCCCCTTTGTCCTCATGCATGCTGGTTTTTTTATTTGTTTTTTTGTCCTTCATGCATATTTGCCTTCACTTACCTCCCCAGCATGCTCTCCTGGCCCTATATTCACCTCATGTAGTCACTTAACAATGTATTTTGTCAGCTCCATAGTAGTGCTTTACCCCAAACACCCCCTAAAATGTGGTGAATTGGGATTTGTGCTTTAAATTCAGGCAGAGTGCCAGAGGCTTTTTTTTGGTGTCCCCAAATCATTTGGAACCCTCCCTCCCCCCAACTGCTAAGTCAGCTTATACCAATCATGTATCTGCTGACTTTGCAAAACCCATATATACTATACCTACCTCTTTTATGGTCATATTTATGGATGAATTCCCCAAAGCATGTAGGGCCTGTCCGAATACTATTAAATGTTAATGTTTAAAGTTTTTGTATCCTATTATTATCTTGATAGGTAATAGTAGAATGTCAAAATGTGCTAAAATGTGTACAGTGTGTATTTATCTCTTTGTATTATGACACTTCTTACCTGTCCATTGGGCTGCCAATAGTGTAAAGTAAGGAGGGGCTGGCCAAAGTAATACACATTATTTAGGCATTCATCTCTAAATGAAGTGGAGAGGGTTACCTGCCCAAAACATCCCCCCTCTAAAATGTTAGAAATGGCCCATGAGGGGGGGGGGGAATCTGATAGGTGGACCTTATACCTTGGTCTTTAAATACTCCCTAAAATAAATATTATCCTGATGTTGGCCAAGAATGTTTGTGTCTAATCTGCTTTCCATGTTTATGTGCTGTTTGACTCCATAGTTTCCTTCCAACCCACAGGAATGGCAGACTGTGGCCTCCCACTTTGCCCAGCGGTGGGACTTTCCTAACTGCTGAGGGGCAATTGATGGGAAACACGTCCACATCGCCCCACCACCCAACTCGGGGTCATACTATTACAACTATAAGGGGTTCAATAGTATTGTGATGTTGGTGGTGGTGTCGGCTACTTACGAGTTCCTGTATGTGGATGTGGGGAAGAATGGCCGGATGTCCGATGGTGGAGTCATCGCCCAGACGGAGTTCTACAGGCGTCTCCAGAATTGGCAGCTTGGACCTGCCACCTCCAGAAGACAATGTGGAAGGACTCCCATTCGTCTTCGTTGCGGATGAAGCATTTGCGCTGGGGGACCATCTTATGCGGTCATTCCCTATGAGGACCCTCACCCCGGACCAGAGGGTTTTTAATTACCGGCTGGCCAGAGCCAGAAGAGTGGTGGAGAACACGTTTGGAATCATGGCCAGCGGGTTCTGCCTATTTTTTACACCCATACATATGGCGGAGTATAAACTCAATCACATCATCCTGGCGTGCTGTGTTCTACACAACTTTTTAAGGCAAAATCCTGCCAACTATGCTGGCTCAGTTGGGCCTGAAGTCGGAATTCATAATGAACCAACCCTGACAGCGTTTGAAAGTGGCCGTCCTGGCTTGCCCCCCCTGAGTGCCCGCGAGGTCCGTCTTAGATACCTAGAATACTTTGCGGGTAGGGGGGCCATCAATATGCCAGACAATGTCTGAAACATTTTTAAAATAAAAAAATCATTTTAACTACTAAAATCTTTGGTGACATTTACTGCTTGTGTTTCTTTTAGCTGACCCTGACAGAAATGTGGGGAGTCCTGAAAATGGCGTGATTGTGTAACATTACAAAGCACTGTTGGGTGTTATTTACTAAAGGCAAAGACACTTTGCACTACAAGAGTACTTGAGACTGCACTGAAACTGCACTTATAGTGCAAAGTGGATTTGCCCTTATAGGAAATAACCCCCATTGTCACTGAAAACACCAATTTTAGCACAACAAAAGTTTTGGAGCATTGAAACAATAATCCACACATTCTTGATTATCAATCTTTTTAATACCAGCACAATCACATGTGCATTTATAACAAAATTTTAAAACAAACCAACATGTTTGTTGTATCACAGTTTGTTTGGCCACATTACTAAAAGTAGAAATGTCCATTTTAGGTCAAACAGGCATGTTTAAAACCAACAAGAAATACACAAATCTGGAACTTTCAAAGTTCAACTTTTGTAGAAATTGAACACAATATCAGACATGAGTATTTCTAAACTGTGTTTGATATTGCGTTCAGATGGGGTGAAGTCACCCCTGGAAAAGCCAAATTTTGAAGATGCACACAAATTGCCGAATGTCAACATGTGCTAGCTGCCATCACGGGGGATCAAGGGACGTGTTTTGGGGGTGCAACCCCTTCCTCTCAGCTACTTTATTATTGAGGATGAGGTTGCACCCAAAAAACGCATCCATTGATCTCCCGTGATGGCAGATAGCACATGTTGACACACTGTGTGCATCCTCAAAATTTGGCTTTTCTCGAATATGTCCAAAAATAAGAGAAATTTTGAGATTACAAAAAGCAAAAAAGAGGGAAGGGATTTGGAGGTGTTTCAAACTCGCCCTAAAACATCAATGATGTTCTTCATTTTTTTTGAACATCATTGATTTGGTTTTTCTGGATGTTTTTCAAGTCCCTATCACACCCCATGATCTCCCCGATCAGGATCTGTGCACTTTCACTGGTGAAATGATCTGGATCCACAACATCACGATCACCTAAAAATATAGAAACAAAAACATACCATGTATTATAAATATGCCGGCATCCATCTCTTACCCGAGCCTGTGGTCGCAGACACTCACCTGTTGTGGTGACTATTTCCACCACGTCTCCCTCCTCCTCCTGCTCTGCTTGTCTTTGGGGGATTTCACCTTCTTCCTGAGGTAGGGGGTCTCTTGTCTCCACGGGTGAGAGGTGTCCTCCGAGTCTTTTCTCCCCTATGTAAAAAAAAAATAGGAATACTTAGCACACAGATATTTCATGGCAGAAATAGGAATATGAAACATTGCTTGGAAGTGGGGTACAATTGCCTATTTTGGGCAGAGTTCCAAGATGAAGAAATATTTTCTACTTTTGTCAAGCTTGAATACTTACCTGTTTTGTACAAGCTTCACAGATGGAGACACCCCTATAGTATACACTGGAGCACCTGTGTGGGACCCCCTAATAAAAAGGGTGTTCTGGTGTCGGAACACTAGTGCTCCAGCGTCCAGATGTGTAAACAGCTGCTGAGTGTCCTCTCCTTACACAGAATCTAGTTTGCATTACATTCTACTTACAAACCCATCTAGACACCAAAATTATTTGAATAGAAGTAGGGCAGAAAAAATGTATTCAAATGCATATGGCCAAAACAATGGTGTTTTCTAGGCTGAACGAACAATGTTTCATACGAACGAACAATGTGCCCATGAACATGAATGTTGCCATTTTAAACTGTACAACAGTAAAGAAAAGGACATGGAGCAGCACGAACATAATAAAAAGAAAGAATAGGAACACAGGACAACTACCTACTTTTTTGCAGCACTCTCCTGATCCTTCTGTACTGCTCGTGCTCCCTTAATTTCAGGTCCGACCACCGCTTCTTGAGCTGATCCTTGGATTGTCGTACCCCGAAATTCCGGTGCAGACTCTTGACCACTTTCGCCATGATCTTGGCCTTTTGGACGTTGGGGTTGGGGTATGGTCCATACTTCCCATCATAGTCGGCCTTCTTCAGGATGTCCACCATCTCCAACATCTCCCCAAAGGACATATTTGAGTCCTTAAATCGTCTCTTTCTGGGTCCAGACGTTTCTGGCTCTGGGCTTTCCTCCTCCTCGTTGGTGTAATTATCTGACACCTGCTGTGTCTCCGCCATGTGCTCTCCCCCACTGCACCGAACGAGAAGGGGCGGGGAATAGACTAGAAAGAACGTCAGGGGCGGGCGGAGTTTCACGCATGCGCAGTGTATATAAAGCGTAACACGGGTGCGTCTTACATACGATCTGTGAGCGGAGGAAAGAGTATCAAAGGCGCCGATCGTGATAACGAAGTTAAGATTTCAAATTGGGCCTATACTGCTTATAGATTGAGGCCTATATTGGGACAAGATTAGGAGACTTTAGCCTGACATTAGGGTTTTTGTGTTGTGTCTTGCAGATAAAATGGATGGCTTCAATGACCACAACTTCCCCCCCCTGTTCATAGACAAATACAGGGAGCTGCCCTGTCTGCGGCAGGTGAAACATCCTCATTATAATCATAAACAAAGGAGGCAGGCAGCGCTGGAGAAACTGCTGGAGTTGGTGAAGCCGTTGGTCCCCACGGCAACCATCCCCTATTTAAAAGCCAAAATTGGTGGCCTGAGGAGCACTTATCTAAGGGAGCGCAAGAAGGTCACGGATTCCCAGAGATCCGGAGCTGCAGCAGATGACGTTTATGTCCCCAGGCTGTGGTACTATGAGAGACTGCGATTTCTGTCAGACCACACTGAAGTCAGGGAATCCCTCTCAACCCTTCCTTCCACTTTTCCTTCCACCCCATCTGAGGCTTCCGATGTCCAACCTGGGACTTCCAGCCAGGAAGAAGTGGAGGAGCCCAGCTGGAGCCAGGTATAGAATTCTTCTACAGATTTCTGGGCAAGCAATAAATTATGTTTACCAGATGTTATTATTGATCACTAATTTCTGATTTAAGAAAGTGTTTTACATATCAATAGACAGTAGTGGGAAAAAATAATTGGGACAAGAATGAAAAATGCTGGGCTCAGAATGATAGTCTGTTATATTTGAGAACATTCAATTGGCAACAGTCGTGAGATGAAAATTGTGTGTGATTGATGAAGAAGAAACTAAAACTATGTCCCTTTTTCATACACAGGAAGACCTCAGCCAGGAGGAGGAGGCTGTGGAATGTGCCACACAGGAGGAGGCTGTGGAATGTGGAAGCCAGGAGGAGGCGGGGCTAAGTGGCAGCCAGGAGAAGGCCGGGCCCAGTAGGAGCCTGACCGAATCGCAGGTTCCTCCCCTCCGCCTTCCAAACCAAAGACCCAGGAAGGGGAATAACGTGCAGGATTCAGCGCTCAAGCTCATTCAGGAGGCTTCTGCGTCCCTCAGAGCCGCCCCCACTCCTGAAGAGGCCTTTGCCTGCATGGCTGCCACCAAACTGCAGGGCATGCAGGAGGGCCAACGCCTCCTGTGTGAGGACCTTCTTTATAAAGTCTTAACTAAGGGGGTGAAGGGCGAAATCACACACAAAACCCACCTGGGTGAGTTGGACCATCCTCCTCCTCCTCCTGCCACAACTCCACCACCAGAGTCACAGCGTGGAAGGAAACGTGGAAGGAAGACCAGAGAGTGATGACCTGGGTTCAGTTTGATCTGACAAAAGATGCAGGCTCTTGTATGACCACAGCCTGGGGACATAGATGTCATCTGCTGCTGTTCAGGATTCCCCCCCCCCTCCCCCAAAGCACCCACCCCCCCATGTTGAGAGCATGCGGCCTGGTACGGTTAAGGAGGGGGGGGGGGGCGCTCGCTCGTCCCCACCCCCTTTCCTGACCGGCCGGGCTGCGTGCTCGGGTAAGGGTCTGGTATGGATTTGGGGGGGACCCCCACGCGGATGTTTCGGCGTAGGGGGTTCCCCTTACAATGCATACCAGACCTAAGGGCCTGGTATGCCCCTGGGGGGGGGGAACCCACGCTGGTTTTTTCATTTAAAATTCGGCATGGCGTTCCCCCTCATGATTCATACCAGACAGCTGTCAGCACTGCCTGTCGCTCATCGCGAAAGGAAAAAAAAGTTTTCCTTTCCCGATCAGCAAGCCAGCTCGGCGCTGGCTCCCACGACGGGGCTCGCAGGTGTCAAATCTCGCCGATAAATGCGGCGAGATTGACACAATATCGCGGTCACACACTGTATATATATATATATATATATACGATCTCCAAATTACCAGTATTACATACAATATATTACTTTGTACTTGTGCATTGTATTACATACAGCAGTTAAATTATTAGCAAAGAAAAAACAATATAATGCACGCTAATGGCTAAATAGTACCTGCAATAAAAATGCAGTTTCCAAATGACTACCCTCGGGTACATACAGAACAATGGGCGCCGCCCTGAAAGTGCCAGACCACCGGCCGCCCGGGGGGGGTAGTTCCGTGCCACTGGTCGGGGGTGGTTTGACGCCACCTCAAATTCTGTCACTAACAGTGCTTGTGTTTAAAAAATATTCATTTAGGCCTCGTTCGGATGGGTGGGAGCTCTTGCTGCCCTGCTGAGAGGTGATCTGTGGTGGATTGCTTTTCAGAGGGCGGTCAGCAGGAGGCTAGGGGGTGATATGTCATCTTTTCATTGCCTGTTTTAACCACAAAAAGGCCAAACCACCAAATGTGGCTGTAGGGTGGTTGTGACATGGTCCGAGTCACCTGAATGGGTCACGTTCGGTGGTGATACTGCTGCACATGTGACAGGGGGTTTTCATGTTTGCTGCCCCATATGTACAGCTCTGATCACCTGTATGTTTTACATTAGGTGGGAGGTCCAGGAAAGGGGCAGTAAAACCGGGGAGCTGCGTGCTGCCCTAATATTTACCTCCAGGGTTCCACATGCTGCTCGTACCATTCCACTGATTGGTTGGGGGGGTGAAGAATATAAAAAATACTTTTTTCAGCACAGACTTTGTTGCAGCAATCACAAGATTTGTTTGGCATCATTTCCATACTCTGGTATCAGTTTTCTCCTCAGAATGGCTCATAACCTGCAGGGTGTACTCATTAGTGGACACCCCCGCCCTCTCTGTGGAATGGTACGGCCCTCAGGTATATAAGCCCAGGTACTGGCTGATGGACAGTAGTCTGTTGAGAACTGTCCAAAGATGTGTGAGAAGGAGCAGCAAGTATTTGGGGGGATGGGTTTGTCCAGGGAACCTACTGCAGAAGATCAAGCCATCCTTGACAAGGTAAGTGGTTGGGGATCCAATCCTAAGGACTTGTTGGCACCAGGTGTGATGATCTGCATTGGATACCTGAGATAACAATTCATCTCTGTGTGTCCTGTGCTCTCCATACAAGTGTGTTGGATTAAAATGTATTACAATGTGTCAGTATGGAGTTGAAAAAATTCTTTTAAATTGTAAACTCTGCAATGCATTGTAACAATGTACACCAGTGTGCATCATAATGAGTGGCTGTTGGTGTGAATGGGTCCTATAAAGGTACTATAATGTATTTCTATTAGTTGGACATTTTGAATTAGTTCCATAGTTTACAATGGAAGAAGTAAATTATGTATGTATATGTAACCACAATGGGGATTTATCAAACCTGGAGGAGCTGTGCATGGCAACCAATTGGCTTCTATCTTCAGCTGGTTGAGTTGTGACAATGAATGTTACATGCTGATTGGTCGCCATGTGCAACTGCTTCACTTTTGATAAACTCCCTCTGTCTTTTGCATAATGTTTTACTTTATTTAAAGCAAAGTTCTGCCTGAGAAATATATAAAGTTAGCAGCTACAAATACTGCAGCTGCGGGGTGTGTGGGTTTTTTTTTTTTTTTTTTTTTTTTCTCTGGAAGTGGGAGTAAAAAACATGGATTAAATGGATATTTCTTCCCCCCCCCCCCCCCCCACATGAAGGGTGCCAAATGTGACACGGGGTAGGGGGGGGGGGGGGGCGGATCAGTGGAAGTTCCATTTCTGGGTGGAACTTCTATACCTGTTTGCTGTTCCATATTTCTGATACTGGTTTTTAAATGGACAAATATGTAGAGGGACCTCTCTATACTGAAATCACACTGACTTCCTGATTCACTGCATTACCATAGAGTAAGACAGACCCAGCTGCATGAACCAACCGCTCATCCACATGGCCAGAGTGTGTGTGTGTGTGAATTCCCCTCAAAGGAGGGTTGAGATCAGGGCTCTATGGAGGCCACTTGCATTCCTCCACACCAAACGCCTGTTTATGGATCTGGATTTGTACACCGGGACAGTCATGCTGGGGGGGGGGGGGGGGGGTTAAGTGCTCCAGACTCATCTGACAGGGGGGGGGAGGTTAATGTTTGCTGCCCCCAAAAGAATTGCCACTGTGCCCAACTTTCTGTGATTGGAAGGTGACACCTACTGCCAAAAGTATGTAAGCATAGGACACACCCCCTGCCACTCTCTCTTTAACCCCTTCACACCGAAGGGTAAAACCAGTATTAATGCCTGAACCCAATTTTGCAACTTTGACATGTTGGTAAAACCTTAACTATCATCACTAGTACTTTGTGTATCCAGGTGATTATGCTGCTTTTTTTTTTTTTTTTTTTTTTTTGCATTGCTGAATGGTAGTTGTTGGACTATGCTGCTACTGTGAGCTAGTTTGGCTTGCAGTTGCAGAGTGGCCCCATTAAAATCAATAGGCGAGTTGGACAGGCGGTTCTGCCTGTCATACTCTGCAGGCTCCAAGCTGTCCATTTAGCTCAGTGCCTCTGACGAAGTGAGGAGAGGTACTGTGAGCTTATCCTCTCAGTCTGCTGCAAACAGTGTGCTGGCTTGTATTTAAACTGGCCGTTCTGTATGCAGCTTCTGACAGGCTGAACAAGGAGCCCCGTATCTCCGGAACCATAGGTCGTAAGAGCCCCACGTGACCAGTGGTGGGGTAGGTCTTCAGCTACCTACTCCCCATTTGAGGTCTTTGTGACCCCTGGTCGCTGAGCCACAGCCCTCAAAGTCGATTGGCGGTTTTCTTTGGCAAATGGGTTAATCTTAAGTCAAGGGGCCTGGAGCTGCAGCTCCAATAGCCCCTATGTTAATTCAGCCCTGACAGTGATCTGTCATATTTCAATAAGCCCATTCCCCCCTACAGTTAGAACACGCTGAGGGAGCACACTTAACCCCTTCATTGCCCCTAGTGTTAACCCCTTCCCTGCCACTGTCATTTACACAGTAATCAGTGCATTTTTATAGCACTGATCAATAAAGTAATGTCGCTGGTCCCCAAAAAGCGTAACTTGAGGTCAGACTTGTCTGCAATGTTTCAGTCTCGCTAAAAATCAGATCGCCTCCATTACCAGTAAAAACAATATTAAAAATAGTCCCTAAATCTATCCTGTAGTTTGTAGCCATGATGACTTTTGTGCAAACCAATCAAAATACTTTTGAAAAAAAGTAGACTAATATTAGACTAGACAGACAATGAGAGCTAATTTGGAAAGGGTTAAGGTAGTCTCAGTCCCAAAATGGTATGTACAACACAAACATTTTGCCCACAGGACTTTTAAAGAGTCGTCTCAGACAGTAGATGTAAAAATATGAAATTTATTATCATACACTTAAAATGCTGCATAGAGTTCATATGAAAAATTAGATATGTGGGACCTGAAGGCGCCATGCAGATACCCCAATTGATCTAGAGCTGCTGTGTGATTGATCTCTATGCATTTCCTGAGGTAGTTCTCGCTTCCTCAGGGGTGCAAGTAGGGATCTGGTTATAAAAATGGATAACAAAATTGAAAAATGTTTGGGGATGGCCCCTTCCTGTTACAACATGGAGGTGGAGGAACTTTGACTGTCCTGACCTCAACCTGATCCAAGACATTTGGGATGAATTGGAGCGCAGACTGCGAGCCAGGCCTTTCTAATCCAACATCAGTGCCTGACCTCATAAATGCTCTATGGGAATGTTTGACAATTCTTCCAGAAGTTCAGTGATGGTGAACCTTGGCACCCCAGATGTTTTGGAACTACATTTCCCATGATGCTCATGCACTCTGCAGTGTTAGGTGAGCATCATGGGGGGAAATGTAGTTCCAAAGCATCTGGGGTGCCAAGGTTCACCATCACTGCTATAGACACACTCCTAAACCTTGTGGACAGCCTTTCCAGAAGAGTTGAAGCTGTTATAGCTGCAATGGGTGGGCCAACTCAATATTGAACCCTACGGACTAAGACTGGGATGCCATTAAAGTTCATGTGTGTAAAGGCAGGTGTCCCAATATTTCTGGCAATAGTGTACCTAGAATTTATGGAAGCATTTTTCAAGAGTTTTTTTTTTTTTTTTTTTTTTTTTTTTTTAAAACACAAGCGCTTAACTTCCTAAGTGTGAAGGCTGCCTTAACCACTTCAATACTGGGTACTTTTACCCCTGTTCTGCCCAGGTTGGCTTTCAGTGCTGTCACACTTTGACAATTCCTATCAGAGCAGAAGAGCCACCACCCAGCTGTCAGTTTTGCTATAGGATGGTGGGATGTGGTTAAATTAGACCAGTGGTTCTCAATCTTGGTCCATGTTTTCCTTTACTTTGCACAGCTGCTTTAAATCCAATGACTTGGTATTGAGAGCCATTTTATCTAAGGGAAGTTGCCAAAACATGGCCCATTGAGAACCACTGAAGTAGATCACCCTTCTCTGGGGAAAAAAAAAAAACTGGCATCATACAGCTTTGCATGCTGACATTAAAGCCTCTTGCATTCATTAAACTTTTTTTTTTTTTTTTTTTTTTCTCCCTCCCTAGGTGAAAGAACAGTATGAGAAGCAGTCCGGGAAGAACCCTGGGGAATTTAAGGCAATCCTCGTCTGTACTCAAGTTGTTGCCGGAACAAATTACTTTTTCAAGGTAATGCTTTGGGTTTTATGTAACATTGTCAGTTTGGAGCACAACACTCCTAGGGGTTTGCTACCTGTCCGGGATTCACATGGACAGTTTGGGCTTGGAATCATGTGTCTGGGTTTCAGACCACCTGAAACCCGGACACATTATTCAGACCGGACTATGGTTTCCCAGCAGGGTTGCTGGCTGTAGTTGTGCAAGCCTAGAGTGTCTGTTACACTCTATTATACATTTATATACCGTATTTATCGGCATATAACACGCACTTTTTTTCCCCGGAAAATCGTGGGTGCGTGTTATAGGCCGACCCCCCCCCCCCCCAAGTGTGTGTGTGTGTGTGTGTGTGTGTGTGTGTGTGTGTCGCGGCAATTGCCGCGATCGCCGCCGACATACACAGCCGTGTGGAAATTCAAATACGGCGCCGAGACTGCAGGGACTCGGTGGGGCGGAGCTACACATAACCGAGAGTCCTCGGGTTTTCTCGGCTATGTGTATCAGCGCTCCGCCGAGTCCCTGCAGTCTCGGCGCCGTATTTACATTTACACAGGGCTGTGTATGACGGCAGGGATCGCGGCGATCCCGCAAGGCTGCACGGGGGGGGGGGGGGGGGGCAAGGCTGCACTGACATGGCTGCACATGGACACTGGGGCAAGGCTGCACATGGACACTGGGGCAAGGCTGCACTGACAAGGCTGCACATGGACACTGGGGCAAGGCTGCACTGACATGGCTGCACATGGACACTGGGGCAAGGCTGCACATGGACACTGGGGCAAGGCTGCACTGACAAGGCTGCACATGGACACTGGGGCAAGGCTGCACTGACATGGCTGCACATGGACACTGGGGCAAGGCTGCACTGACAAGGCTGCACATGGACACCGATAACGCTGCATTGATGGGCATTTTAATGTAAGTTTTTCTTCTTTAAACTTTACTCCTAAAAGTTTTTTTTCCTTAAAATTCCCTCCTTAACTTGGGTGCGTGTTATACGCCAGCGCGTGTTATACGCCAATAAATACAGTAGTTAACATATTGCAATGCTGTACAGAGGACCATGAGCCAGTCACATCAGTCTCTGTTCCTGATCCCTGGGGGATCAGGAGCAGAGGCACATTCTGGTTCCCTACCTGCAAAATGCATGAAACACAGCACAATCCCAAAAGGAAACTGTTTGCTGTAATGGCTTATAAAGTGTTAGCTGGAGTTTGACTTCAAATTTGTTAGATGTACTAGCAGACTTAACTACATTAACCCCCCCCCCCCCTTCTAGACTGGCAATGCTGCTGAAAATAAGCAAAAAACATGATCCAGATCTACTCCCACTCGTTTGGATCATGACAACCACCATATACTATATCGTCACCCCTGCTCCCACCAGCCTTGGTGCTCTCCTCAGACATCAGCCCACCACTGTCTGATCTTCCCTTCTGCCTCCAGGTTCAGTTCTATATGTTTGCAACCATATCCAAACTTGTTGCCCCATGCTTCCAACCCCCATCCCACACTGCTGTCTAACTTCTCACCCCCATCAGATGCCACTGCCCCTCACCCTTCTAATGTTTCTGGCCCTCACCCAAGCTACAATCATTGCTCCACACCCCTCCATTAAGTTTTGGTCCCTTCTCTTCCTCGTCCAACACTGGGTCCCCTACTTCTCCTCACTTGGCCCATCCAATGCTGTGGGGGTCCCCTGCTTTACACCCCCCTTGTGCTGCAGTCCCCCGCTCCTTTCACATCCCACACTGCTGTGCTCTACTCCCAACCTCACAATCCTATGCTTTTTGCCCTAGTCCTCAATCCAAACACTGCACATTCACGTCCTCCACCTGGTTTCTTTAATGCTAACCACACAGGTCATGGCATCCACCACCCCCTCCCTCCTGGACTTGCTATAGCTCTGACATCATCCACCATGATGTACAGATGACACCGCTACTCCAGTTACTTCAGTCTCTGCACCATAAGAGCTTACACTCTAATGTTTTCACCAGGCTCATACAATATACATTTACACAGCTGTCCTATTTGTAGTGGTGTACAGACTACATCCCAGCAGTTGTCAGTCCTTCACTAAAGGAGCTTACACTCTAATATCCTTGTATCAATCCATGCCACCACAGGAGCTTGCAATCTAAAGTAGCCCCAGATATCTCAGAACTCTTCTTCTGGTATAATTAAATACAAGATGCATGGAATTGTTCAAACTTTTTTTCTGTTTTCAGGTGGCCACTGGAAAGGACACTTATATCCACATTCGAGTCTTTGTACCTCTGCCTGGTTCAGATAAGGGACCGACTTTGGTGTCTTTCCAGGCGGATAAGACCAAGGATGATGATCTGGAATATTTCTAAGATGGAGATGATGGCCAATTACAGTGATCACATTCAGGAACACCCCCCCCCCCCCCCCCCATTCTCTTTTCAAAAATGCCTTAAAAGACCAGTGACAAGGGGTTGAACCTGAAAGTACATGATCTGATCTGGAAGAAATGCACTTGGCTGACAATGCACAACCTTTTTGTGGACTGATGTCCTGACTGTAACCTTGAACTCTAATGGGGTGTGTGTGTATATAGGACATTAATAACATTCATCTGCATTACAACGTACAATATGCACTGAACAGGATTTTACAAACGCTGAAATGCAATAAAAATATTTTGGTAAAGATGAGGTTTTTGTTGCCTAAATTAGCAAATGCACGAAAAAGCCACACTACACATCAACCCACCTCCTAAAAGTGCAGTTCTTAACCCTAAACTATGTACACTCCCAACAGAGGTAAAACTAGAACCTTCAGGGGCACCAGTGCAAGAAATCATGAAGTGGCCCCTTAGCCCTAACCAGGGCCCTTCCAACTGATCTTTGGGCCCTTTACTCCCATCGCAGGACCCTTGCCCTGCAGTGGGCCACCTTCCTACTGCCTTGGAGTTGTCCACCCCCCCCCCCCCCTTCTTGGTGGTGGAATGCCAGAGCCCAGGACTCTGGTAGTTCTGCCACGTGTGTGTGTGTGTGTGTGTGTGTGTAACCTGTTGGTGGGGCTTTGAAATTGGATCTAAACAAGGACTCAGGACAGATTCATCAGTCCCTTTCTCTACTGCACAGAGCATCCTGTTCATAAATTAAGACATAGTAAACTGTTTACTATGCTCCACCTATAAATTATGTCGGTGACTGGTAATCACTTTATTTGTTAAGACAAGGGGCCAGTAAATGACATTTACTGGCTCCTTCCCTGCTCTCCATCCTTGGGCGGGGCCCAGGTGAAGCACACAGGAGACCAGGACAGTGATAGGGAGATGTGGGAGTGGCATGTGGAGGAACTGATGCCCTCCATTTCCCACCTGTAGATGCTGAATGCCTGTTGGAGGGGGAGGAGAAGTGGGCATTCAGCAGCTACATGGAGGAATTTGCTCCCCTACATGCTGTATGGGACTTGGTTGCAATGGCAACCCCTGTATGTATGCCCCTAGTTCCCAACTTGCTCTATCCTTGTTCCTGTTTTACCCCCTACAGAATTTTTTTTTCTCTCCCCTCTAGGCCTAACTACCACCTGGTCCACACCCAGGCATGTTTGGCCAAGACAGGTAAACAATAAATACTGCGCTTACACTGATTAGAGAAAAGCTGCGACTAGAAAGTAGTAAGCTGAAAATAGTGTAAGTCAAAAAAAGTCGCGCTGAAAACTAAAGTGACGAAAGGCAAATGCCTGAAAAGTGATGTGAATGTGGAGATTGAATGTGGGTCATTGAGTGAAAGTGTCAAACACTTATGAAAGAAATTAAAAATGCTATTAAGTGAATAAAATATAAATGAGAATAATTGTGTATATGACAAAAAAAACAGATATTGCATATCACAATCAGTAGACAATATGTACCTCTAGTGTCAATATGTACATTAATACAGCTTAACTGTAACCACAGAGCTAAACCATAATAGTGTAACAACATAAGAAACTGAAAAACTAAAGAAAGTCCGTGATTCAAAAAAGCAGTATTAAATAAAGTCCATCCTTATTACATTGACATGCATAAATTAAAACTGATCTCCAGGTGCTCTGTGAGGTAATGTAACAGGATCTCGCTGTGATAGGATATAAGGTGCGTAGATAAACCTCCACCTCCAAGAAAAATTGCTGCCTCTTACCAGATGGAAATGGTCTCTAAATTACAGGAGACCCAGGAGGCAGATGGCTGTACCCCAGCCAGGGATCCTTAAGCAGGCACTCAGCGTACGGGACCTAGGACTCACTCCACACAGCCTCAGCATTTATGGAAATATTGCCATGTAAAAGATAAATTGCTCCACATAGTGTAAAATCCAGCGATTTATTGTATAAAAAATATAAAGGTTGCACTTACAAAAGCATTGTAAATTGCAGGCATGTAAAATAGAAAGCCGGCCGGCTCCAAGAAAACTCGTGTCCTACGAGTCTGTGTATCGCGGTGTCGTCGGGACGTAGCTCCTCCCTACGCCGTTTCGTCACAACAGGACGTGGTCCCGTGGTCCCGTGACCACGTCCTGTTGTGACGAAACGGCGTAGGGAGGAGGAGCTACGTCCCGACGACACCGCGATACACAGACTCGTAGGACACGAGTTTTCTTGGAGCCGGCCGGCTTTCTATTTTACATGCCTGCAATTTACGATGCTTTTGTAAGTGCAACCTTTATATTTTTTATACAATAAATCGCTGGATTTTACACTATGTGGAGCAATTTATCTTTTACATGGCAATATTTCCATAAATGCTGAGGCTGTGTGGAGTGAGTCCTAGGTCCCGTACGCTGAGTGCCTGCTTAAGGATCCCTGGCTGGGGTACAGCCATCTGCCTCCTGGGTCTCCTGTAATTTAGAGACCATTTCCATCTGGTAAGAGGCAGCAATTTTTCTTGGAGGTGGAGGTTTATCTACGCACCTTATATCCTATCACAGCGAGATCCTGTTACATTACCTCACAGAGCACCTGGAGATCAGTTTTAATTTATGCATGTCAATGTAATAAGGATGGACTTTATTTAATACTGCTTTTTTGAATCACGGACTTTCTTTAGTTTTTCAGTTTCTTATGTTGTTACACTATTATGGTTTAGCTCTGTGGTTACAGTTAAGCTGTATTAATGTACATATTGACACTAGAGGTACATATTGTCTACTGATTGTGATATGCAATATCTGTTTTTTTTTGTCATATACACAATTATTCTCATTTATATTTTATTCACTTAATAGCATTTTTAATTTCTTTCATAAGTGTTTGACACTTTCACTCAATGACCCACATTCAATCTCCACATTCACATCACTTTTCAGGCATTTGCCTTTCGTCACTTTAGTTTTCAGCGCGACTTTTTTTGACTTACATGTTTGGCCAAGACGCATGCACAGTGGGGAGGGGGGAGAGGTCTACAAGGTCCTAGATACCAGAACCCAACAGTGTTTGACCATGCCAGGTCCTGTGGCTTGTGGCACAAGTGCAGCATATGATAGCTTGGTCCTCATTCACATGGTCAAGCCTACATGCAGGCCCTTCCTTCAAGCCCTGGAGGTGCAGCAGCTGCGTGGACAGTCTTTGTCAACTTGACAGGTGAGGGGCCTCTAAATGCTGATGGTATGCATTTGTGGCCATGCAACCACACCCACCGTTTTTTATATAATGGGAATGAGCAGCTATATGCATGCAGCTGCTATGTCTCTATGGACTTGAATGTGCTGTCTGCAGCACCTGACAGCTGAGGCAACATACATCCAATTCGTGGACTTGGATCTCAGCGCTTACAATGCCTTGAAAGTATTCATACACCTTGCATTTTCCACATTTGGTCATATTACAACCAAAAAAAATTTTATTTTTTTTGTGATGGACCAACACAAAGTGGCACATAATCATGGTGTGGAAGGAAAATGATACATGGTTTTTAAAATGTTTTGCAAATATGCGAAAAGTGTGGGGCATTTGTACAGAGCCCCCTGAGGCGATTTATATAATTTTTTTTTTTTATATATAGAACCTGATTTTTTTTTTTTATATATAGAACCTGATTTTTTTTTTTTTTTTTTCTTTCTGTGTGGGTCCCCCCCCCTCAATTCTTTGCAAAATAGCTCAAGCTGTCACATTGGATGGAGAGCTTCTGGGAACAGAAATTTTCAAGTCATGTCACATAACCTCAATTGGATTTAGGTCTGGGCCATTCTGACATGCATATGCTTTGATCTAAAACATTCCATTGTAGCTCTGGCTGTGTTTTTCGGGTTGTCCTGCTGAAAGGTGAATCTCTGCTCCAGTCTCAAGCATTTTGCCGACTAACAGGTTTACTTCTAAGATTGCCCTGTATTTGGTTCTGACAGCTTCCTTGTCCCTACTGAAGAAAAGCATCCCCACAACATGATGCTGCCACCATGTTTCATGGTGGGGATGTGGTGTTCGTTTTCCACCACACATAGCATTTTGCTTTTAGGCCAAAAAAGTTCAATTTTGGTCTCATCTGAACAGAGCACCTTCTTCCACATGGCTTCTTGCAAACGGGATTTCTTATGACTTGCTTCTTTCCACTCTTCCATAAAGCCCAGATTTGTGGAGAACACGACTAATAGTTGTCCTGTGGACAGATTCTCCCACCTGAGCTGTGGATCTCTGCAGCTCCTCCAGAGTTACCATGGACCTCTTGGCTGCTTCTCTGATGAATGCTCTCCTTGCCCGGCCTGTCAGTTTAGGTGGACGGCCATGTCTTGGTAGGTTTGCAGTTGTGCCATACTCTTTACATTTTCCGATGATGGATTGAACAGAGCACCATAAATGTTCAAATCTTGGAATTTTTTTTAATAACCTAACCCTGCTTTAAACTTCAACTTTATCCCTGACTTGTCTGGTGTGTCCCTTGGTCTTCATGCTGTTTTGTTCACTAAGGATTGCTTACAAACGTTAGGGCTTCACAGAACAGCTGTATTAATACTGAGATTAAATTACACACACAGGTGGACTCTATTTACGAGTTAGGTGACTTCTGAAGGCGATTGCTTCCATTAGATTTTAGTTAGGGGTATCGGAGTAAAGGGGCTGAATATAAATGCACACCACACTTTTTAGATATTTAATTGTAAAAAAAAAAAAATTGAAAACCATTTTCCTTCTACTTCACAAATATGTTCCACTTTATGTTGGCCTATCACAGAGATAGCAACCCCTGGCACTGGTGCCACACGCCTCTCTTGCCAGCACTCGACTCCTTCCCCCATCAGCGGAGTAGCACAGGGGGAAACTAATGCATTCCAATTTCACAATTCCCCACACCGCACTGAGGGGGAGGCACTGCGCCCCCCACACATTGTAAAAGATGGGAAACATTGTTTGGTTCTCTAACTTTGCTGTAGCTGCGATCGTCAGCTTTTGTGATGGGGAAGAGATTGGGGTGTGGTCATGGATTCCAGGAGGAGGATTCATTGGCCACTGCTAAAACCAATCAGTCCTTCTAGCCCCGCCCACCATCTAGAGGAAGATGACTCGATTGGTTGCCACTACTAATCTCAGAAGGGATTTCTTGTGAGTGAGAAAACCCCAATCAGGTGACAGTTTGTGGAATTACTGTTGAGCTTCTGGAAACTTTGTTGAAATTTTGTTCCTGAACATTTGCGTCCCTTACTACTGAACCCCGGCACTCCGTGTCCCTTTAAGCCACACAGCCAGTATTCAGCACAATGAAAATCACACCCAACTTTTGCTGTGTCGCACTTTTTCTCAGCTGCGGGGGCCCAACTTTTGATCCTGCACACAGGCCCACTGCTTTCAGAAAATGCCCCTGACCTGAGCTCATCATTGCGCATCCATTCCAGATGCTTGTATGATACATCATATACATCCCATACATTACATACATCCCATATCACATTAATCCCATACATCACATATGAGCACGTGGGCTGGATGCGAGAGGTGGATCAGCAGGATGAGTGTGCCAGGACAGGTAGATGTGTCTCATCTCTGCTTCCTTTCACCACTCTGCATTTCTTAGATGAGAAGAGGGTACAGCAGTGGCACCGAAGAGCAGGAGGGGTTTAGAGGTGGCACAGAAGAGCAGAAGGGTACAGCGGTGAGGCAGATGTGCAGGAGGTACAGTGGTGGAAGAGATGAGAAGGGGGGGTTCAGTGTTGGGACAGATGAGAAGGGGGTTCATTGGTGGGACAGAAAAGCAGGGGGGGAGGGGGGGCAGATGTGAAAGGAGGTGTATTGGTGGGGCAGATGAGCAGGGGGGTACAGAGGTGAGACAGATGTGCAGAAGGTACATTGGTGGGGAAGATGATCAGATGGGTTCAGTGTTAGGACAGGTGAGAAGGTGATTCAGTAGTGAGACAAAAGAGCATGGGGGTACAGTGGTGGGGCAGATAAGCAGAGGGGGGGGTTCAGCGGTGGGCCAGAAGAATGGGGGGTACAGCGGTGGGGCAGGTGTAAAAGGAGGTGCATTGGTGGGACAGATGAGCAGAGGGTTACAGAGGTGGGGCAGATGTGCTGGGGGGAAAGCGATCTGAAGTGTGGAGTTGCAGGAATTGGGGATGATCTGAGGCGTGAGAGTGCAGGATGTTAATTTCTCACTACTAAAGTAGTTTACATCATTTACTTTATAAAAAATCCTTTTCATGATTGAGAGTGTGAAGTTGACATTTTTTTTTTGTTATAAAATCGGCACGCTCAATTTCTTCGAAAACATTTTTGGCACACTGCGCTCAAAAGGTTGCCTACCCCTGGTCTATCACATAAAATCCCAATAAAATACATTTACAACCGTAAAATGACAAAATGTGGAAAATTTCAAGGGGTGTGAATACTTTTTAAAGGCACTGTATACCTGTAGGTTATGAACACGTATCTATGCACGGTGCAGGCCCATAGTATGTACAATGAAGATGCGATAAACTAGTTGCCTGCAAAAGATTCGACAGTTTACTTGAATGGTTTGGTTTAGTAAATTGGGTTTAATGCCACAACTTTCTAAAGGGGCTATTTATTTAAAAAAAAAAAATCCTATGCAAGTGCCCCAAGCATTGGCTCGGTTGTTCTGAATAATGTCGTGTTTTGCCTAATACATTTGATTTCTATGGTTGTCATTGCCATCTAGTGGCCATAATGTGGTACTTTTCTTAAATGCCTCTATTATAGATGGGATTTGATCATAGCAAATATTGGACAAAATACAAGATTATTCAGGATTACTGATTTTTATATATATATATATATATATATATATATATATATATATATATATAAATGAACCTCCTAAGTCAGGTCACAATCAGTCATCCATCTGTCTGGAATATCAGCAAAGATCTCAATAGTGTCAACGTCTTGCATTATCCAAGCACTGAGAAATGCTAACTAAAGTATATACTAAAAATCAGACGTGTGTGTTTCATTCCAAATTGAAATTCGGACAAATTTTTTTGTTCGGAAATTGAGATGTATCCACATTACAATAGTGATGAATTTAAACAAATCCAAAATTACGGCACAAACATCGGTCCAAAAATCTAATTAGAAAACAAGAATAGAAATGTAATAGAATTCAGTAGACCATAAAATAGCAGTCTTCCGAAGTTTGAATTTTGATCGCATTGAATAGAGTAAATTCAAATTTAAATAGAAAAGAAAAAAAACGATAAAATAGAATATAGTTTTCCGAAATTCTAATTTTGAATAGAATTTGAATAGCAAATAAGATAATAGTATAGAAAAAAAACAAACAAACAATGAAATATAACAGTATTCTGAAATTCAAATTTGAATGCTGTTTCAAATTATCTGGATTCCGTCGTATTAAAATCGACCAAATTTGAACTGAAAACTAATTTTACTAAAAAAAATGTAAAAAAAAATAAACCTATTTTTTTTTTCATTCTGCACATGTCTACTGAAAAATCATTAAAGTGGTTCTAAAGCCAAAATGTTTTTTTTTTGTTTGTTTGTTTTTTTTACCTTAATGCATTCCCTACATTAAAGTGGTTCTAACCCTATAAAAAAAAAAAAAAATCCTGTTTTTTTTTTTAAGGCATAATCTCTAGCACAGTCCTTATGCCATGTAATTTGTCCCTTCCTATGTTGCAAGATACCTGGTTGCTCCTGCCTGTTTCTGTGTCCCACTGTTTGTGCTGACCACGGTAATCATGGCTGCTGATCCATGATACCCTGATCAGTTTTCGTGCCTCCGGCAGCCTGCTCTCTGCTGTGAGTCTCTCCCCCTCCCTCCATGCCTGTCAGCGTGAGAGTGACTCTCCTCCGGCTACTATTTAGCTGCAATATGCAGCTAAAATACATGTATCCCCTCCAGATTATGCAGGCATTAACTACAGTGTATGTGTTTGTTTTTTAATTAATGAAACTTGTCATTTATACAGCGATCAGTGCTATAAAAATGCACTGATTACTGTGTAAATTACACTGGCAGGGAAGGGGTTAAGTGTGTCCTAGGGAGTGATTCTAACTGTGGGGGGGGATGGGCTACCACTGACAGGACAGCGATCACTGCTCCCGATGACAGGGAGCAGTGGATCTCTGTCATGTCACTAGGCAGAACAGGGAAATGTCTTGTTTACAAAGGCATCTCCCCGTTCTGCCTCTCCTCACCGCAATCACGGGCCGTCCTGGCGAGCTCCCGGGACCCGCGGGCACGCTCGTGCGGCGGGCGCGCGCACACGATAGGCGGCAAACTCAAAGGGTACGCCCATTTGCCTGCCTGTGCCATTCTGCCGACGTACATCTGTGTGCGGTGGTCAGCAAGCGGTTAAAATCCCTAGCAGTGGCCAGACTTTAAAACATTTAAGCATTAAAGATCTTCACAAAATTGTACTCATCCTTGCTGGCGCCTCCCCAGTCTGGGTCTTCGGATGAGGATCTGGCCTGGTTTAATTCCATTCCGATCCCCACTCTCACCACCTCTCTATTGGATAGACTCGACTCACCGATTACTCAGGCTGAAGTGCTGAATGTCATCAAGGCACTAAAACCGGGCTCCGCTCCTGGACCGGATGGTTTCTCCTCCATGTGTTATAAAAAAAATTCTTCCCAACTGTCCCCCAGACTGGTTCAGTTTTTTAACTTTGTCCTACAGGGCAATGGCTTTCCGGAGGAAATGCTACTGGCGAACATGTTGCTCATACCTAAGTAGAATAAGGACCACACTGACCCTCAGAATTTTAGGCCCATATCGGTCATTAACAATGACCTGAAGATCTTCAGTAGGATATTGGCGGATAGACTGGTGGGAGTGATTTCCTCGCTGATATCTCCTTATCAGGCAGGATTTATTCCCCACCGCCTGATAACAGACAATATCCTCCTAGCCACTGACATTATTCAGGATGCAAACCTGTTCTCGAGGAAGCTGTTCATGTTAAGCCTAGACATCTACAAGGCTTTTGACAGTGTGTCTTGGAGCTATGTGTCCCTCCTATTACAGTGCTATGGTTTTCAAGGGGAATTTCTACAGGCCTTTCAAGCTCTATATCAGAACCCCAGAAACACGTGTCAAAATCCCTGGTTGTAGCTCAGAGTTTTTCAGGCTAGGCAGAGGTACTAGGCAAGGGTGCCCACTATCTCCACTCATTTTCGCGTTGGCGATTGAACCTCTGGCCACAGCAATACTACAGCATCCAGATATTTCTGGGTATGGCAAAAGGGTCTTCTACATATAAGTTCTGCATGTCCGCAGATGATGTGCTATTATTTCTTACTAACCCCTTGACCACATTGCCGAATCTTCTGCAAACCTTATCAGTATTTGCTAATACCCTGTTTCCCTGAAAATAAGACCTAGCGTGATTGTCGGTGATGGCTGCAATATAAGCCCTACACCCCCAAATAAGCCCTAGTTAAAGTCCTTGGAGATCTTATTTTCAGGGTAGGGCTTATTTTGGGGGTAGGACTTATATTGCAGCCATCACTGGCAATCGCGCTAGGTCTTATTTTCGGGGAAACAGGGTATGTCTGGCCTTTTTCGGTGAACGTGTCCAAATCGGTGGCCCTCCCAGTGGGATTGACCCCCGCTGAGATAGTGCATCTTAAAAACCATACGATAAAAAAATATGTGGCGCTAACTAGAATGTAAAAGTAAATCAAATATCACAAAAATAATGTGACTAAATTGTGTAGCTAATGACAATTCTTCAATGTGACATCAAGTGGCTAACAGGATAATAATGTGTAGAAATAACATTCAATAAATCCAATAAATCTCATAAAGTGCATAAAAAACAAAAAAATAAAAATCGCATAAATTGAAAAAAAAAAAAGTGAATAAATAAATAAAGTGAAAAAAAAGTCTCATGAATAAAAAAATAGCATAAATAAGTCCAAAAATGTAGAAATACAGTCAGTGAATCCAATAAAACTCATGAGGCACATATAAATGAAGAAAATCACATATTATGAAAAAACATTACATAAAGTGACAAAAGTCGCATATAATGGAAAAAAAATCGCAAAGAGTGCAAGAAAACCGCTAATTCAATAAATAAAGGTGCATAGTCCAACAAGTGCAATCTTCATATAACAGTTCATGCAAAAAAACAAAAGTGCATGTGCAGAGAATGATCGGTTTCTAATTCCTCCGATCACCGACAATCCGTGGTGCGCTACACGATTCCCCCAGCCTCTCACCTCTATTAAAGACCCCTACGGGTCAAGTCAAACCTGCAGTCTGGAAGCAGATGTGATCCAATAATCGATCGATCTCCTCCAATCGTCCCAGTACTGGCGGGTCTCTGATGGAAGGAGTCCGGCTTGGCAAGTAAGGTGGGGACATGCAATATAAAGGAATAACCATATTGTGTAGTAATCCAACACAATTTTATTAAAACACAACGTAGCAACTTACATTAAAAAAAACTGGATAAACAGCACAGGACAGACTACTTCCGGTCTCGGCCACGACCCGGAAGTGACAACACCGGACTCTTTACTGACGCGTTGCGTCACTGCTCACGTGACTTCATCAAAGGGTGATGGAGTCAGGTGTCTATTTATATGGTCCGTTCCAATCACAAAACAGCTGATTAGGCTAAGCAATTAATCTAACCTCACTAAGTACATGTTAAAAGTATCTCATCACAGTCTGACTAGTGGATTTAATGAATCTTCTGCTAAAAAAAAATCTTAAATATAATCTTAAATAAAATATATAAGAATATACGGATATAACATTTAAAATAACCTATATAAAATAACCATAGGACAGCGCCATCTGGTGATCAATGGTCATATGACCTAAAAATCTCAGAAAAGCAATGGTGACATCTAGTGGTTAAAATGTATAAATTCATTCCTTTTTTGTTTACAAACTTTTTTATTTGGTACAAAGAAATAGTACAAAAAGCTTATTGACATATGCCATAAAATGTACAATCAAAGTAATTTCTACAAAAAGGAATAACAAAATATATTAAGCGGTTCTTGAATGGAGTATATATTTATATATAAATATAGCAATTCCTATAATACATTAAACTCTATATTCATATAATACTCTTCAGTGAACTTCGGTATTTGGTAGAATTATTCAGGGTTATTCCTAAGACAAAATTCATATAGTAAACTCCTTAATAAATAATTCCCATATACTGACATCCTGTGGATAACTAGCAATAAGCATGAATAAATTTCATAGAAAGGTTATACCTCAATAATGTAGAGAAAAAGACAGAGAATTAGAAACATGACATATAGGATTGTGAACGTAAATAAAAAACCTAATGAAGTCCACATAAAGAATCAAAAAACAGGAAGGCATAGCAGCACGAAGGAGAGGAAAAAATAAAATAAAATAACCAATATATAAAATAAATTAGTAATTAGAAATAAAACAGTTGAGATCAAATTCAACGTTATGTCCCAATGGAGTCAAAGTACGTATTTCGTGTATCCATCTCGACTCTAATTGGCTAATTTTGATCACCCTATTATCTCCTCTCCAGTGGGGTTTGTATTTTTCAATGCCACATACCACTAGGGATGAGGGATCCTTATTGTGGAATTGTGCGTAATGTCTTGACAGGTTGTGTTTTACAAAGCCCTTTTTTATATTTTGGAGATGTTCCCTCAGTCTTTTCCAGAGTTCCCTTTTCTTTCTACCAATATATTGGATCCGGCATGGGCATTCTAATAAATAAACCACCCCCTCTGTCCGACATGATATAAAGTCCTCTATTAGGTACTCTTTTGTCGTTACAGTAGAAATAAAACTGGATTTCTTTTTCTTGCTTTCTTTGGTGTGACGACAAGTGTAACACTTTTTGCAGGGGTAATAACATTTCATTTCAAAGAAGGAGAAGTTCTTCCTGGTAGGGGGATCAAGTACGTTTTTTGCTAGACGGTCTCTGAGGGTCGGAGTCCTCCCGTAAGTTAATCTGGGCTTCTCAGGGAGAATAGTACCGAGATGGTGGTCCACTTTAATAATATTCCAATATTTTCTAACAATTCTTTCGATTTGTTTATGCTGGATATTGAAGTCCATGACAAGTGATAGAGTGTTATTATTTTCTGTATTTTTCACTGTGTCTTGAATCAACTTCTCTCTATCCAACGCCGCCACATCTCTTATTCTTTCATCTATAACCTCCGGACAATAACCTTTTTGCACAAATCTCTCTTCAATTAGCTCTGCCTGTTTGAAAAACGTTTCTTTTGTTGTACAGTTTGTCTTATTCTAATTATTTGACCCTTTGGTATGTTATCTAACCATGGTGCATAATGGCAGCTATCTAAAGGCAAATAACTATTTCTGTCCATGGATTTGAAATAGGTTTGAGTAATAAGTTTTTTCTTTTCTTTCTTGATTAGTAGGTCCAGGAAGTGAATCTCCTCATCACTTATCTCCCAGGTCAGCTTTATATTTTTATCATTATTATTAAGGTCAAACAAGAAGTCAGTAAGACTTTCTTTGTCCCCACTCCAAACAATAATGATATCATCTATATAACGTTTAAATAATAATAGCTGTGGTGGGAATTTTTTATATAATGCCTCTTCTTCCCATTCCGACATATATATAGATTGGCTACACTCGGCGCGTATTTTGCGCCCATTGCAATGCCACATATCTGTTTAAAGAAAGATTTCTCATAACAAAAATAATTGGAATCTAGACTAAACCTCAGGCAATCCAAAATAAACCTCTGTTGCACACATTTTAAATCACTAAGGCCTCTCAGAGCCCACTTTGTTGCTTGGATAGCCTCTTCGTGGTTAATAATCGTATAGAGTGACGTGACGTCAGCTGTTGCCATATAGATAGGCTTTTCGGTCAAGGTAACATCATTCAATAATTGAATGAGAGGCTTGATGTCCCTGGGGTAGGACCTGTTTTTTTTCACCACTGGCCGTAAAAACCAGTCGATGTATTCTCCAATCCTCGCGCCAACAGATTGTATCCCATTAACGATGGGTCTACCAGGAGGTTTATTTCTATCCTTAT
The DNA here is from genome assembly GCF_042186555.1 of Aquarana catesbeiana. NCBI lineage: Eukaryota > Metazoa > Chordata > Amphibia > Anura > Ranidae > Aquarana > Aquarana catesbeiana. Next base: position 787,136,657 of record NC_133325.1, on the reverse strand, counting down.
GGATCTTTGGTAATGTATAAATTACAGGTATTCTGCAGGTATTAGGTTGGAGATTGTTTTCTTCTTTTTTGTTTAATAGACCTTTTTGGGATCCTTTCTGTATCACTCTCACCAGTTCTTTCCTGTATCTCATTTTAGGGCTGCTAGGCAACTTCTGGCAGGTATCTTCATCAATCAATTGCCTATTAAGTTCCTCTTTATAGGCATCCTTAGATTGGATGACTATGGCCCCTCCCTTGTCCGCCTGCCTTATCACGATCTCTTTTCTAGCTTCCAATTTTTTAATCCCACTTTTTATGTCTCCTGGGTCATAGGCCTTCTTTATTTTCAAATCCTTGATCATCTTTTTAAAAACTTCAATAGTTCCATCCTCGCCTGGAGGGGGGTTGAAGAGAGATTTATTACGGAGACAGCTAAATAATATACCATTAGTATTAGAAATAGTTTTACCCCTGCCATCTCCTGGATTGTTCAACATATATTTCTTTATGTGTAAACTTCTGGTAAATGTATTGATATCCACATATGTGTTGAATTTGTTAAGGTTCTTTTTAGGAGCAAACTTTAATCCTTTATCCAATACCTTAATTTCCTCTTTTGTCAATTCAACTCCACTGATATTTATGATCCCCTCCCCTACTATTCTCTTTTTCGTTTGTTTTTTGACCCCTGCTTGGCATCCTCTTCTCGTTTTTCGTTTCTTCCTGTTCTTTTCTCTATAGATCTTTTTGGAGTTCTTCTCTGACGCTCCTCTCTCTCTCGGTCCCTCTGTGGTTCTCAGTTCCTCTCCTCCCCTCTTTTCGTGTTTCTTTCCAATTTGGGATCTGGGGTACGTTTGATATCTCTCCGGGGGTCCCGTTCCAAATGGTAACGTCTTGGGGACTCCCGGTGTTTTCTATCTAAAAAACGGTAAGGAGTTCTTTCACGTCTATAACCTTCTTGTTGAAAACGTGGGGATCTTCCTCTCTCCTCATGCCTTCTTAGTTGTTCGAATCTATTATAAACAGAGATGTTATAGTAGTTATTATGTGTTGGTCTATCCCTTCTTTCATCCTGATAATATCTATTACCTTCTCTGATTCTTTCATCTCTTCTTATTTCATCCGGGTGATACTGGTTCCTCCAAGGAGGTGTGGGAGATCTTCTCCTCATATGCGGGGATTAATAGTAAGGTCTTGTTTGGTAATGATAATTTTTTTTGTCCATTATTCTTCCAAAAAGGTTTTTTCAAATTATTATTACCATTCCACCTCTGTTTTTGGTTCGGAGTATTATATGAATTGTAATTGCCCTGTATGTTAGTCATAGGTACATTCTTCCCTCCATTTTGGTTATCAATAATCCTTACTTCTTTCTCAGGGGAGCTATTATTTGATTTTATCAGTGTCTCTTCTGTTTTTTTCTGCCATTTAAAAACAAGATCGTCCTCAAAGTCTTTGACATCTCTTTGATATTTTCTTTTCTTTCTCACGGCAGTTTCTTTATCCTTCTGTTCCATGTCCCTATTTAATTGTTGGGAGAGGGCAATGAATTCAGGTAGTTCCTTGGAAGGTTCCAAGATAATTTGAAGTTCTTCTATAGACCTGTCAAGAAGTCTAATCTTCTTTTGCTTTCTCTGTACTAAAAAGTCTAATAGTTCAAGTCCTTTATCATTAAAAAAAGTGAAACCATTCATCTATGGATTCTTTATCAGCTAATCCATCATTAATGGGTACATCCCATCGGAGCCTTCTTGGCACTAGCTTATCCTTTATATATTTCTCATGGGTTGCTATGTCCCACCATGCATTGATCTTTTTCTCCATCAAGTGGCCCATTTTCCTGAAACAGTTCTACTACATTATTAGTTTCTTGTTTCTCAAAAATCTCATCAAGATTAAAGGTTCTACTTTCCAAAAAAACAAATACTTCCATGGTTTGCAGCACAAGTAAATATAGATAAATAAAATAAACTTAAAAGGAGGGGGATACTTTTTTTTTTTTTATCTTATTGTTTTTTTGTGTGGGAACACTTTTTATATGTTTGGCGGCTTCTCTCATCCTTAATTTATTCCTTTTTTTCACTTTAAAACTCATTTTCATTCATATGGGTTATATCTTCCCTCCCCTATCTGGGTATAAACCTATCAGGTGACTACAATAGTTTGTTTGAAAATAACTTTCCCGCTATGATTTCTAAGTTGAAACAGTTACCTAATTCCTGGTCCCCCTTCAGAATCTCCTTCTTAGGTAAAATTACAGCAATCAAGATGACAATCTAAATTATTATACTTGTTTCGCGCCCTGCCCCATTAGGCTTACTAAATCATACCTTCTCAGAATCCAAGCCCACTCTAACAAATTCATCTGGAATGATAAACCCCCACGTTTCTCTAGAGAGGTACTGTATCGCTCTTTTAAAAGGGGGGGGTCTGGGTGTCCCTCAGGTATGGCTGTATTATTTGGCTAGTAGATTCTCACAACAGGCCCAAAGGAATATCAAAAACTCCAGAGTCCCCCGGGTCAGATTTGAACAAGATTCGATCTCCCCATTCTACCTTCTGGGGCTACTGTGGTCTTCTAAACCCCATGCGCATGATTTAGGCTCTCTGAACCAAGTAGTAGCCCAGGGTCTGAAACTATGGGACCTCTACAAAGAGAAGCTTAAACTGATTTCAAATGCCCCCCCCCATGTGCATAATTTCTTGGGGATCCCAGACTCTCCTCGGCCTTTGAGAACCCGGAGGCTTTCTGGTGTTGGATTGACCAGGTTCTGACCATGATGGAGGACTTCCTGTAGGACACGATGTTTGTCTCTTTTTCCCAGCTCCAAAACCAAAAAAATATCCAGGCAAGAGAATTTTACCACTACCTCCAAATCTGACATTTCTTTCAGACACACTATGCAAGGGCCCCTTCAGATCCACACACCTTTTATGAATACCTATGCCAGACTGCCCCTCGACAGAAAGGCTTAATCTCAGGGCTCTATAAATCACTAGAATCGGTGGGAGACAACCCCCTACTGAAATATAGATCCCAGTGGGAACATGAATTAAACTTGGGTAATGAGGATCTTGACTGGGAGGCTAACTGGCACTAAGTCCCTTACGGTAAAGGAGACATCGATCAAATTGCTTACTCGCTTTTACTACACCCTTTAGCATCTGGGTAAAATATTCCCACAGGCCTACTCTTCCTGCTTCAGAGGATGTGCCCACCCCGGTTCCTTTTTGCATGTGTTCTGGAACTGTGAGACTCTACAACCTACCTGGAGAGAGGCCCTGGGGCTGATTGACAAACTAGTGGGGAAGACGCGTGGCTCTGACACATACTCACTGTCTTTTATTTGAATAACTCCCAGATACCCCGAAAACTCTAATGAAACTAGTACACACGATTTGTGTGGGGGTACATTGGGTAATTGCACTTAACTGGAAGTCTAATACAGTCCTATTCTCGCAAGTTATCTCTCGAGTTGATCAAATTATGTTATCAGAAGAAATATTTCATACCCTGAATGATTCCATCCCTATATATGACGCTAAGTGGAACCCTTGGTTCTTATTTTCGTCTTCAAGTATGACCTGAGTTAATGTTTTGTTCTTTTTTTCTGTTTTTTATTTGCTTTTATTTTTGGCTTTTGTTGATGTTTTTACCTTTTATGGTTTCAGTCATGTTTAATACGCCATATCAATGATAAGCTCATATGGACTTTATTCCTTATTGTTTAACACCAGACACTGGCACTATGCAATGGATATGTGTTTTATTATGTTCATCAAAAGCTATCTCAAAGTGTACTACGAGTTTTTTCAGCTCTTTAGCACCACCCATTGGGCTCCTTCTGCTAATTTCATGTTAGTAGAAGTTTGGTGAGTGTTGATTAGCGCTTTTCATTTCGCGCTTTTCAGTTCATTTCTGAACGGCCGTTCGTCAACCAGACATGTTGCGGAATCGGAGGATATAACGTGTTATTTATTATTGGCCTTGGAGTTATTGCTTTGACCCAAGTCCAGTCCATTTTTTACACCTGATGACTCAGCTTGCCCTAGTGTTGTGTTTCATATAAAGTCCCAAATTCCCCTTTCCCCGATTTTCCCTTATTTTTCCCAAGTCCAGTCCAGGAACAGGAGGAGGAGGAGTTCTTGGACCAAAAATTGGTTGCTTTATTAATCGTGACCAATTATGTCATATGGCTTTGCTGCGGGAGCTCCAGGAGAATAATCCAGATGATTTTCGGAATTATCTCCGGATGACGGACCCCTGCTTTCACCAACTCTTGGTATTGCTGACCCCCTATATTAAGAAGCAGGACACATGCATGAGGCTTTTATTTTATTTTTTGGTTGAATAATGATTTGATTTGGTATATTTTCTATATTTTTGGATGCATAGAATGCACTTTTTGGTTAAGTTCTATTGGCAGGTAGCATGTCTAATTTTATTTGTTTTTTTTTTAATGCACAATAAAAAAAATGTGTAGAATAATACTTGGCTATGTGTTTTACTTCAAATGACAGTTTGGGAGTAGGCAGTTACATTTAAAAAAATACAATGTAAAATTAATAAGGGACACCAACATGGTTGTATCTTTGATCTTAAAAACTACGGGATAATGGTGTTGTGGTAACTTGCCCAAATAAAAAGAAAAGCATAATTATATTATTCTTGATATCACTAGAAAAAAAAAAAGGCTTTGAAAATTTGTCTGCAATAACTCCATCAGTATCACCAGCAAAACAGCTTCATTATTATCCCATTAAAGAAGAAGAGAATTGTGCTCTGCATTTGGAGATTTTATAATTTGCCGCGTCACGAATGTTAATTCTCCATTACGAATGCTACTTTACAAGACCGACTGCTTCTGGCGCCTCCTTTCTTCCCAGCATGCGTGTTTGTACTTTGGACTTTTGTCCGACGGACTTGTGTACACACGTTCGGAAAATCTGACAACAGACATTTGTCTGCGGAAAATTTGAAAGCCTGCCATCCAACATTTGTCTGTGGAAAATCCGACAACAATTGTCCGATGGAGCGTAAAAACAGTTGGATTTTCCGCCAACAGCCTGTCATCACACATTTCCCGTCAGAAAATCAGATCGTGTGTACGAGGCTAAAGTCTCATATCATTTTGTACTGTAAACCTTTCGATTGCAATAAAACCTTTAGAAAACAAAACAAAAAAAAACGTTTAAAAAAATCACATTGATAGGGGAAGGGGTTCAGGTGAGGGAAGGGGGTCAGGGGAAGGAAGATTGCTGATTTACATTGGTGCTCATTTTAATGCCTTCTTATATTGGTGGTCAGTGGGACGGATGGCTTCCATGCATTGGTGGTCAGTAGGAAGGAGGGCTTCCATGCATTAGTGGTCAGTAGGAAGGATGACTGCCATGCATTGGTGGTCAGTAGGAAGGTTGGCTACTATGCATTGGCGGACAGTAGGAAGGATGGCTACCATGCATTGGTGGTCAGTAGGAAGGATAGCTTCCATGCATTGGTGGTCAGTGGGAAGGATGGCTGCCATGTATTAGTGGTCAGTAGGAAGGATGGCTGCCATGCATTGATGGTCAGTGGGAAGGATGGCTGCCATGCCCCGGCAGACAGTAGGAAGGATGGCTGCCATGTATTGGTGGTCAGTAGGAAGGATGGCTACCATGCATTGGTGGTCAGTGGGAAGGATGGTGTCCATGCATTGGTGGTCAGTGAGAAGGATGGCTGCCATGCATTGGTGGTCATTGGGAAGGATGGCTGCCATGCATTGGTGGTCAGTAAGAAGGATGGCTACCATGCATTGGTGGTCAGTAAGAAGGATGGCTACCATGCATTGGTGGTCAGTAGGAAGGATGGCTACCAAGCATTGGTGGTCAGTGGGAAGGATGGTGTCCATACATTGGTGGTCAGTGAGAAGGATGGTGTCCATGCATTGGTGGTCATTGGGAAGGATGGCTGCCATGCATTGGTGGTCAGTAAAAAGGATGGCTACCATGCATTGGTGGTCAGTAAGAAGGATGGCTACCATGCATTGGTGGTCAGCGAGAAGGATGGCTCCCATGCATTAGTGATCAGTATGTAAGGAGGTTCAGTGTGGTGCAGCAGCATTAAAGACACAGAGTCCAGTTGCAGGGAACAGAACTTGTATTAATGCAGAATCCAGTAATTCACAACAACCTGGCAGGAAGGCACTTGACCAGGAACACTCACAGTATGTAACAGCAATGTGTAGCAGAGCAGGTCTCTGATGTGCTGACAGCACCTGTCTTGAGGGGTGGAATGCGGCCTGGTCGGTCTGGACCTAAAGGGAGATTTCCAGAAGGATGGCGTGTCCCTATCCATTCCTTACTCATCTGGAACTACTCCCTGCTGCTAATCACTGTCCCTGTCAGGTGGTTGACCTGTCCCTACACTACCCACACATGAAATGCGCGCCAAACCTCAGAGCCAGGGCCTTAAATAGGCTCTGCTTAACCTGAGATGGTCACCAGGTCCCATAGTGTGGCAACATCCAACCATATAGCTTCCCCAGTGACCCAGGAAACCATAGAGGAACATTGTTCCTCCTGACTTCCTCTCCCCCTGCAATGCTGCTGTGGTTGAGCGCCACCTGCAGTGGAGAAAGTAGATTGCACATGCCTACAAGTAGGATGATTTCTGTGCATTGATGGTCAGTGGGAAGGATGGGTTCCATGCATTGGTGGTCATTGTAGGTGGGAGAACAGTCTGCCAATGCTCACTGTTCAAAGAACCCCTATAAACCTCTAGGAGGAACCCTAGTTGAGAAAGCCTACCCTAGATAAACAGCTGTACGGAAAGGGCTGATAATGTCCCTATATGACCTAAAGAACTTGTGCAATCAGGAATCATGAACTTGCATCTCTAGGTTCTTTCGGACATCTCCTAGTTGAGCATTCCAGAGGGACAGTCAACTGTGATGAATTTTACTGGCTGACATTTCTCTATCAAGATACAGTCAGGTCCATAAATATTGGGACATTGACACAATTCTAATCTTTTTGGCTCTATACACCACCACAATGGATTTGAAATGAAACGAACAAGATGTGCTTTAACTGCAGACTTTCAGCTTTAATTTGAGGGTATTTACATCCAAATCAGGTGAACGGTGTAGGAATTACAACAGTTTGTATATGTGCCTCCCACTTTTTAAGGGACCAAAAGTAATGGGACAGATTAACAATCATCCATCAAACTTTCACTTTTTAATACTTGGTTGCAAATCCTTTGCAGTCAATTACAGCCTGAAGTCTGGAACGCATAGACATCACCAGACGCTGGGTTTCATCCCTGGTGATGCTCTGCCAGGCCTCTACTGCAACTGTCTTCAGTTCCTGCTTGTTCTTGGGGCATTTTCCCTTCAGTTTTGTCTTCAGCAAGTGAAATGCATGCTCAATCGGATTCAGGACAGGTGATTGACTTGGCCATTGCATAATATTCCACTTCTTTCCCTTAAAAAACTCTTTGGTTGCTTTCGCAGTATGCTTCGGGTCATTGTCCATCTGCACTGTGAAGCGCCGTCCAATGAGTTCTGAAGCATTTTTGCTGAATATGAGCAGATAATATTGCCTGAAACACTTCAGAATTCATCCTGCTGCTTTTGTCAGCAGTCACATCATCAATAAATACAAGAGAATCAGTTCCATTGGCAGCCATACATGCCCACGGCATGACACTACCACCACCATGCTTCACTGATGAGGTGGTATGCTTTGGATCATGAGCAGTTCCTTTCCTTCTCCATACTCTTCTCTTCCCATCACTCTGGTACAAGTTGATCTTGGTCTCATCTCTCCATATGATTTTGTTCCAGAACTGTGAAGGCTTTTTTAGATGTTGTTTGGCAAACTCTAATCTGGCCTTCCTGTTTTTGAGGCTCACCAATGGTTTACATCTTGTGGTGAACCCTCTGTATTCACTCTGGTGAAGTCTTCTCTTGATTGTTGACTTTGACACACATACACCTACCTCCTGGAGAGTGTTCTTGATCTGGCCAACTATTGTGAAGGATGTTTTCTTCACCAGGGAAAGTATTCTTCGGTCATCCACCACAGTTGTTTTCCGTGGTCTTCCGGGTCTTATGGTGTTGCTGAGCTCACTGGTGAGTTCTTTCTTTTTAAGGATGTTCCAAACAGTTGATTTGGCCACACCTGCTTTTGCTATTTCTCTGATGGGTTTGTTTTGTTTTTTCAGCCTAATGATGGCTTGCTTCACTGATAGTGACAGCATTGAGAGTTGACAGCAACAGATTCCAAATGCAAATAGCACACTTGAAATAAACTCTGGACCTTTTATCTGCTCCTTGTAAATAGGATAATGAGGGAATAACACACACCTGGCCATGGAACAGCTGAGCAGCCAATTGTCCCATTACTTTTGGTCCCTTAAAAAGTGGGAGGCACATATACAAACTGTTGTAATTCCCACACCGTTCACCTGATTTGGATGTAAATACCCTCAAATTAAAGCTGAAAGTCTGCAGTTAAAGCACATCTTGTTCAGTTCAATATAAATCCATTGTGGTGGTGTATAGAGCCAAAAAGATTAGAATTGTGGCAATGTCCCAATATTTATGGACCTGACTGTATATTGTATGTAGGGTTGCCAACCGTCAGTAAATTTACTGACAGTTTGTAAAAAAAAACTCTTATTTTTACAGCTGTCTGTAAATATCAGGGGCTAATAATTTGTCATGCTTTGTTTAAGTATTTATGACTTTTTAGGTGTAAACCAGGCAAGTTGCTTGTTCTGGGTATTGTTAGTGTTTCCATATCATGTTCATCATGTTTAAATATCAATTGTCTTGTAATTTTTCAGGTTGTCAGTAAAAATGTGCTCCGCCAGTAAACTTTTAATGTTTTGTCAGTAAAAAATGCTGCGGGAGGTTGGCAACACTGGTTGCATGCAGTGTGAATGTATGTTGTATGCATCTATATGCAGTGTGTATGTATGTTGTATGCAGTGTGTATGCATCTGTATGTATTGTTGCAAATGCTTGTCAAATCTCTCTAACACATTTTTTTATAATTAGACCCCTTAAAGTTGATGTGGGCTGCATTGTGGCAAGTGGCAGTGACCTTGTGCTTGGCCTGATGCAGCAGACCAGTTAGTCTGACCCTTTTGCAGCCATGACTGTATCACTGCTGGTACTGTGAGGATGCAGATCTATAAATCTGGATGGACTCTCTGACGCGTTTTGTTCCGTGTTTTCAGGTGAAAGGAGAGTTTTTGAAGCAGGCTGGTGTGAGCGCCTCCACTTTCGTGGCCGTCTCCTACAGAGTTCAGAAATGTTGCCGGCAAGTTTTACTTTATCATGGTAATGGTGGTGTTACGGAAGGTCATTTTTTTTATGGACCGGGGCACAGTGATGTTTCTACCAGAAAAAGCATGTTATGGGGGGGGGGTAATCTATAGGATTCTAGTTTTTTCTTTCTGGTTCACTGAGAGACACAGAATTCATAGACATTTGGTTTATACTGCCCCCTACAGGAGGACAAAAACAGTGACTAGCCTGGTATAACCTCTCCCACTTCCAGCATGCCTTAGCTGTTGGCTAATGCCCTAGAAGGATGGATGCCTTTACATTACTGAGAAACCATTTTTACTGGCCTTTTTTTCTTATTCGTTATTTTTTGTAACCATGCAAGCTGCATGCAGGAGTATCTCTAGCTCCACAGTCTACAGACACTACCAGCCCTCATGGCTGCTCTAAAGATCACCCGGGACAAGGCATAAAAGGGTTAAGCATAGTGCTGTCCTCCTGAAAGCTTGCTACATGTGGCAGTCTCCACCCTTGTGAATTCCTGGGTGTACTGATGTACTCACTCTCCTCCTTGCTCCCTGCTGCTCCTTAGGCAAGATTCCTTCTCAAACCGCTCTGCTGATAGGATCTTCCCAAGCCAGCCCAAGCCCAACCTGGAGGCAGAGCCCCTCTAGACCTAGGGGTTCCTTCCAATGCCACCGACAGCCTCCTTAGCACTCCATCTTCCACCCAACTCCCCTGCTGGCATGTCTCCACCATATTTAAGGGCTGATCTAGCCACCCTACGAGGACATTCTGCCTGGGGAATGGCCAAGTTCCCTCAAGTATGCAGATCAGAACCTCCTGGTCTCCACCCACTAATTTCTAGAAGCTTCTAAATCCAGGAGGAGGTACCAGAGACCTGCATCTGTAGAGCTATCTAGCCTGACCTGCATTAAACCGACCCAATTACAGACTTACATAACTTACCATTAATCATAAGCTTAAATTTACCTACACACGGCTGGACTTGCCATCGGACTAAACTCCATCGGCATTTCCGACGGAAAGATTTAGAACATGTTCTATATCTGAGTCCGTCGGAAATGCCGACAGAAAAAGTCCGATGGGGCATACACGCGGTCGGAATGTCCGATGAAAAGCTCCCATCAGACTTTTTCTGTTGGGAAATCCGGCCGTGTGTACGGGGCATAACACTAGTAGCACACCAGAGGGTGCTACAGCAGCTATCTAGAATGGAGCATCTTTAGCAGGAGTTTTGGTAACCGGACTCCGCTGGACTGGCACTGATTGATGCCATGTGTGCCACCTTAAAAATGGAAGAGCAGTCTGTACTTCTACAAGTGCTATTACTTGTCTGGGATCCATTTGCCCCCTAAGGCTGCATTCAAACCTAAGCGTTGCGTTTGTGATCATTTTTGTGGGCATTTTGTTGCACGTTTTTATGTGCATTCTTGAGCGTTTTTGTACATAATTTTTTAAAACATTTTTGAGCTTTGGTATTTTATTAGCCAATAGAAAAAATGATCTGTTTCATCATTTGTTGCTAGTTTTTTCAGCTTTTTCATCCGTTTTTTTAATCTAATATTTATCTATTTATTAATTTTTAAAAAATGTTAGGGTTTGGGGGTTGGCGTTAGGGGTAATTTATTTATTATTATTATTAATACTATTATTAAACATTTTTATAGAAGGATATGAATCTTAGTTCTCTGTAGGAGCTTCATATCTTCACATCAATACCTGCCTCACAGGAGCTTGCAATCTTTTCTTTGAACTTACTCATTAGTAAAAAAAAAAAAAAAAACAGTATCTTCAGAAATAGAAGTAACAATAAAAGATAATATTGTGTTTAATTGAACTATGTTTGTGGTTTTCCAGGTCCTGTATGGAGACGACGTGTACGCTCACCTCACCGTCTATAAACCAATTCCTATATCAAGGAGGGAACCGTCTTTGCAGTCTTACCAGCTGGACAGGACCAAGGATGATGATATTGAAGAGATCTTCTGAAGCCATACTAGTTAGCTATTCATTCTGTTCTGTGAAAAGAATACAAGACATTGCCTGAATGGAGAAGGTGGAGAGAGAGCGACCAGTTGTGAGGATCTTTCTCCAGCCAGAACTGTAACTCTCAGTGTGGGATGTCCGGAGCTTTACTGTGCAGGCCGAATCAAAGTACGAGTTTTACTGAACCCAGCAGCAGTCACACATGGGGCACATGTCACCAGTGGCCACTTCATTTTACATTTTTAAATGTCTAAAAATTGTTTTTGGTGGGAGTTCAATTGTAAAGACAATGAATGTCCCTGAATTAAAGAAAGTATTGATTACATGGGTTGTTTTGTCCTTTTGTATGCTGAGGCCAGATCCTGACAGCAGTTCTCCACACAGGCCTCCTCCCAGGGAGAAGCCCCAAGGGAGAAAGAGTTCTCTAAAGGTTCTCCCAAACATTTATCATCTCCCCAGACCATACCTCTGAACAACACCGCCAGGGATTGGCTAAGTCAGACCAACAGGTTTCACATTGCAACTGACAGCTCCTGACTGAATGCAAATAAAGGGTGTATGTAGAAGTCTGCAGGTGCAAGTCCATAGATCACATGACCTGTGGAACCGTTGATGAATTGTGCAATAGGGGAGGCTTTGCCAGTTTTTCAGTCTACAGAACCGATGCTTTGGAGTATAAATTTTCCATTTTTTTTTCATGGTGGCTGCTGATTCTATGAAAGTACGAATTCTCAGTTGTGGGTTTGAAATTATTTTTCTGTACAAGTATTACCTTCATTGTCATGTGAAAGTAACAATTACCAGGGCTTTTTTTCAGCTGGAACTTGGTGGAACTCAGTTCCACCGCCTCTGGCTCAGACTCACTGCTCCCTGCTCAGCACTATCACTTGTAAACACAGAAGTCTGACTTCTGTGTTCACAAGTGACAGCTTGTCTTCAGCAGCTCCCACAAATCTGGTCTCCTGAGTGGCTCCCACTGAGTGCAGGATGGGGAAAAGGGAGATGTGGGTGCAGTGCAGATGCCAACACCCCCACTGCATGATCTCCCTGCAGGTGATAGAGGCAGAGCCATTTACATGGTGCGGGGAGGTCCAAGACCCGGCTGGGAAGAGGGGTGAAAGTGAGATGTGGATGGGGGGTGCAGAGGTAAACAGCTGTGTAAGTAGTCTGAACTCTGCACTCTGTGTTTAGTGCACACCTGAATGCTGCACTCTGTACATAATGCACTCCCCTTTAAGACCCTCCCACTGTTAGTGAAATGTGACCACAACCAGCATTTGATGATGTTTGAGGGGTGTGTGGGGGTCAAGGGGGTTTTGAGTGGTCATGGTTGAGTTCCTGCACCTATTTTCTGTGGGAAAAAAAGCCCTGACAATTACTAATTACTAAAAATACCAAAGGTTGTAAGTCTTCTACATGCTCATTTCCATAGGCGTGGGCAAGGGGTGTGCCTGGGCACACCCTAATCCTGGGGTTGGCAACCTGTCAATGGTGGGCAGGTGACAGGTACACCACAACCCTTCCTTGCCGACCCTCAGAACCTGGACAGGAGAGGTGGCGTGGGTGGAATTTAGTGGAACCGATCTGTATTTTCCTCCTGCAGCAGCTGAAAGTAGGCTTCTCCTCTCCCTTTTGTCAACATTCAGCTGCCACAGGAGGAAAATATAGGGGATACTAATATATGCCACCCCCGCCACCCCTCATTTCCCTGTTCCTCTTCCTTCTGTTGCCCAGGTCTCCCATGTCCTCCCTTGCTCCTCCTTCCTCTCTTTGTTTAAGGATGGAGAGCGGGGAAGAGGCTGGTAAATATGTCAAATGCATATGGGTTGGAGCTTTGAGGTGCACACCCTAATGCAATAGGCTGCGCACACCTATGCTCATTTCATTTAGTTAATAGAAAGGGGTTAATTCTAAAAAAAAAAAAACAATTGTCATTAGTGGCAGTAGTTTTGAGATCCTCTATACCAGCCTTTCTCAACCTTTTGAAGACAGAGGAACCCTAGAAATAACTTTCTGATCTTAGGGAACCCCTGCTGAAAATGACTATATCTAAAATTTATTATACATTAGTGCGATGGTCAGTCGGAAGAATGCTCCTTACACTTGTGGACATTGGGATGAATTAGCACCTTATAGAAAAGATTAATGGTGTCAGATGAGAGTCAGAAATCACTCAATGCTCAAGGAACCTCTACAAACCTCTGGAGGAACCCAAGGGTTTCATAGAACCCTGGTTGAGAAACCCTGCTCTATACGTTTAGTGTTTATGAAATTAGAATCTGAATTTACTTGTTTTTCCTGTTCATCTACTGCAAGGGCCCAGGAGCTATTTTAGGGATGTCGTAAACCAGCTGTGAGGAAACTATCATTTAAAAAGATCTTGAATTGCAAATTACACAGGATGTACTTTTTTTAGAACAGGATTTAAAAGAGAAGCAACCGCCCCATTTGACGTGCTTGCTCTGGTGTAAATATCAGTTTTTAAATCAAACATGTATGCTTTGATGAAGGCTTCTTAGCCGAAACGCGTCAGCAAGCCTGTACCCGTGTACCCCTTGTAACCAAATAAAGGACTTTTATTCAAGAGCATCCGAGTCGCCAGCCCTTTTCTGATTCAATTAAAAGAGAAGTATGGGGATTTTTTTGTTTTTTTAAATACCTAGGTGGATGCAGCATCGGTCCCCCACAGGCTCTAACACTAAGTACTAGAGCTGTCAGACGCGAGTGAGGAAAAGCCAATCAACGGCTCTTCCTGTTTACATCGTGATCAGCCATGATTGGACACGGCTGATCATGTGGTAAAGAGATTTTTTTGCTTAGAATAAAAATCACGATTCTCACGGCGTAAAATCTTTCACATTATACAAAAAAAATTGGGCTAACTTTATTGTTTTTTTTTTTAATTCATTAAAGTATTTTTTTCCAAAAAAATTGCATTTGAAAGACCACTGCACAAATACAGTGTGACATAATAAAATATTGCATAAACCACCATTTTATTCTCTAGGGTCTCTACCAATATATATATATATATATATATATATATATATATATATATATATAAATATGTTTGGGGGTTCTAAGTAATTTTCTAGCAAAAAAAAAAATGATTTTAACTTGAAACCAACAAATGTCAGAAAAAGGTTTAGTTTTAAGTGGTTAAACTTTCCTCATTTACACACCGAAGTCTATTCCTTTGACAAATTGTTACATTGATTAGACTTAGGCTGGCCATACATGGTCGAAATTTCGAAAAAAATTTTTTTGAAAATCAGAAGATTTGTGCGTTTTGTGATCGGATGGCGCCACCATTGATTTTTAAGTTCGGCCAACCAAGCCTTCAATTTCACCTCCATGTTGCTACAGAAAAGAATTTTCGTGGCTGGGAATTTTCTTTTTTTCTTCCGGGAATTTTCTTTTCTTGCACATGCGCATTTCTTTTTCGATTACACTTCTCGCACGATTCTCACCATCATTGATTAGAAAATCGTTAGCTTTTCAAAAAACTTCCAACATGTCCGATTACTCAAATTTAATGGCCGCACGAAAATCGGCTGTTGCTGCAGCCCCACTAATGGTGCGAAATACGAAATGAAAATTCTTAGATAAGATTTTCGAAAGAAAATTCTTTCGAAATTCGGCCTGCCTAAGTTCCACTGCTAAAGAATGTTGTGATTCTTGGCAGACTGCCCGTTTTTTTTTTCTTCCTTTCTTTTGACGGCTGTCGGCTTCAGCAGAGCAGAGAGAATTCTCTGCATAGAAAGAATCAGGAAAAACTTTTGTCAAGATCGCAATGGGGAAAAAATTGTGATAACGATTCTTAACAATTACCGGTAATCGTGCAGCTCTACTAAGTACTGAGTGATCAAACACGCCAATCACTCGGTTCTCAGGGCTCCTTAAGCAGAGAGCTTGTAACTGTCAGTCAGCAGCTCTCTGCTCTGCTCCTGGGCTGTGGAGGGAGCGGGATCGGCCGGCTCAGGCTCTCAGTGGCTCGCTGAGAGCCTGAGCCGAGTGCTGGTCCAGGCATGTGGGTGGATCCCGACTTCATTGTCGCAATCTTTTTTTTTTTTTTTTTTATATCAGATATTATTTTTGAAAATTTTACTATAACAAATTACAGACAAAACAAATATTAAATAAAAAAAAAACACACAAAATCTAATTTAAAAAAAATCTAATACTTATTAGACAATTCCCTTTTCTTTACTTCTTCCTTCCCTTTAAGAAAATATATCAACATCAACAACATCATTTTTTTCCTTAAATCAATTTATCATCCACTGCCTCAAAGTGAATTCGAGAGGGGGAGAAAAGAAAAAAAACATCCCAGAGAGAGAAAGAGAAAGGGATAGGGAAAAGAAAAAAAAGAAGAGAGCTCCCTTCTCTCTCTCTCCTCCCCTCCCCCATATGATCAGAAATGAATTCCTGGAACACTATATGATATCATATGATATCCCGGAGCAACCACCATACTCATATAAACAGTAAAAATTAAATTCTACAAATTTGGTTCCGAAAATGGGAGAACACCATCAAAGTAGGCACCACATCCCAAACAAAGTTTAAATAGGTAGGAAGAGGGAAGGGATTTTTACGGTGCGAATTAAATGTAAAGAGGAAAACTGTGTAATTTATCTCATTTTCTTAAAAAAGACAATTTTATTGTTTACATTAAAAGCAATCACATATACTCAATAGTTATAACAATACAATTAAAACAAAGTGGTCAGAAAATAGGGGATAACATATAGGATATATACTACATAATCATAAATGATGGTTTTTGCATACTAGCCCGACATGTTTCGCATTTGTCGCTTTCTCAAGGGGTATGCAATTAAGTAGCAAGTCATCCAATATTTTTAGTGATTCTACAAAGAAAAAAGGGAAGGGGAAAAAAAAGGGGGTTTTTATCCACATATAAAGACATTTAACAATGGTAATACAACATAAAAGGCATAATGAAATATGTGTTGTCACTTTCAAGCATCCATGAAGGCTTACCCCCAACAGATTTGACCCTAGATAGTCTCGTCAAAACCACGTGGACAGATGCAGCCAGGCAGGACAGCAAGAGGGCTTATAATGCAACCACAGGGAGCAGTAAGGAGAAGCTGCTGTATAAATAAAAAGTATTCCATATAAGAGGGGAGATATCCTTGTGCAAAGGGTTAATTGGGCTTTTAAAGGCATAACCAACAAGTGAGTATCACTTACGCCATAAGTTAATTGAAGCTGCAGCCTGAAAAATGCAGTTAGGCAAAGGAAGTGGTAAAGTAGTGATTACCAAAACATGGATGAGTGGTAATGTACCTTAAGACTGAAAAACAAAAAATATAAAAGATAAATGAATAAGGAAAAATTAAAAATTAAAATGAAAATGAAAGTTAGAAAGGATTGCCATCTTGCACAGAGGACAGAGGTATACAATCAAAGCCAAGGACATACTCAGTGGGAGGACATTGAAAGTGATGCTTCCAATCAGCATCGCATTACAAATATGCTCAAAGTGTTAAGATTTGTTAAAAATTAATTCAAAAGGAGAGGATATATAATTATGAATGAGACTCAACAAGAGTTCAACAGGTGTGTCCGCATTGAAAAAAAAAAAAAAAAAAAAAAACAAAAAAAACAAAAAAAAAAACAAAAACAAAACAAGAGGGCATAACTATATAGTATGAAGCAAGGTATGGTGAGCACCACCAGTCACATTACCTGGCTTGGGTCTTAGCTTGCATCCTCCGGCACTGGCAGACATAGCTGTCAGATCAGCCGGTTTATATACTGCTCCCCATCGAGACGGCGTGTGACGTTGCCGGCTCGATGCGGACGTGATGGCGCCACTGCGCATGCCCGAGAGACCGGACCTCGCCAGTACTTCAATCCCCACAGATCACTGCGCCAAGGGAAGTAGCCGACATGCGCACTGCTGCGCACGGCAACTCCTCCCACACAGCGATCGCGTCATGGGACGAAGGAGGCGGGGAAGGGTTGCGATGGTAACCAGCGAAGGAGCTGGTTTGGAGGGGATGCACGGCGCGGATTGGGCACATCAAAGTGGATGTGCCCCGGGCGTCCGTGTGGATGCAGCAGCCCCCTCTCCGCTGTCGTAGCAAGACTGGACTGGAGTGGCCTGACCGAGATGGGTCAGAGGGGTAGCCGGTCGAGTTGGAAGGACCACACATCTTCCAATCCCGATCGGTGCTGGCGAGGGACAACACACATTTGTTTATCAATGAGATCAAAATTACAATAAAGAGCATGGTTACATAATACAACATCATTAAACATCAATTACATATTCAACAAGGTTTACAGAGTAGAATGTAAAAAATATACCTGACATGAATACCTAGGAACAACGAGTCATTTAGGAAAGATAATGTAAAGGGAGGGGAAAGGTGTAGATATAGGAGGGAGAAGGAGTAGGGGGGAGAGGGATGGGGAAAAGGACAGAGAAAGAAGGTGTCAGATGTGAGATTGACACCGGGGACCACTGCATGTGCAGCTAACAATCAGAGGAAGGGCCTGTAACTAAGGCATTCATTGAAGCCTGGGAAATGAGTGGCTTGGAGACTGTAAATCCAGCGGGCTTCAAGCTGGAGCAGTGTCCGATCAACACTGCCCCCTCTTTCGTCCAGTGGTACATGCTCCAGAGCACAGAACTTTATGGTTCTAGGGTTGAAGTTGTGATACAGTCCCACATGCCTGGCAATAGCTGTATCCATTTGTTTTTTCAAAATTGGCTTTATGTGATCTCTGATTCGTTTAAAGAATGGTCGTTTTGTTTTGCCCACATAAAAGCCCCCACAGATACATTGAGCCAAATAAATTATGCCAGGAGTTTGACATGTAGCCTTGAATTTTATAGAGTACCACTGTCCATTGGGGAGTAGAATTTGTGATGTATTTTCCACGTAGGGACAGATATCACATCTGCCGCAAGGGAAATTACCTATATAGGAGGAATCGTGACTATTTAGAGTGTCTTGAAAATGACTGTGAACCAGACGGTCCTTCAGTGAAGGAACACGTTTATAGGTTATTTCAGGGAAGGAGTTAATGTGTTTGCTAACTGCTGGATCGGCAGAGAGAAGAGACCAAAATTTTGCTATAATATTTCTGATTTCTCTGTGTTGGCTAGAGTAACGAGTGATCAATCTGACCGTGTCGAGTTTTTTGGGGGGCTTTTTTGAAAATAATAAGGAGTCTCTGTTCTGTATTTTAACCCTGTTATATGCCCTTTTAAGACACGCATGGCTGTATCCACGGGACAATAGTCTTTTATATAGGTCTTTTGCTGCTAGTTGGAAATCTATGTCCCTACTGCAGTTGCATCTTATGCGCAAATACTGACTGTAGGGAATGCTCCTTAACAGGGAGCCAGGGTGTGCACTATCTGCATGAAGAATAGTGTTCCCTGCCGAGGGTTTTCTAAACAATGACGAGTTTAGTTTACCAGTGGTATCAATTGAAATGGTAAGATCGAGAAAGTTAATTGCAGTTGTACTGTGTTCCATTGTGAAACGTAGATTAAAATTATTGACAGAAATCAATTCAAAGAATTCAAACAGTTCTCTTTCTGACCCAGACCAAAACAACAAAACGTCATCTATGTATCGATACCAGGAGACGACCTTATCCAAAAGATGGGTCAGGTCGTCCCTGGAGAAAAGGTCTTTTTCCCACCCCCCCAGGTACAGGTTGGCATACGATGGGGCACATTTAGTCCCCATCGCAACCCCCTGCACCTGGAGGTAGTGGGAAGAATTGAACATGAAGACGTTGTGTCTTAGTATGAAATTGAGGAGTTCTAGGACAAAATCATTGTATTTCTCAGATGAGGGACCTCTCTCTTGTAGATGATTACTTACGATTTCAATACCCTTGTTATGGGGGATCGTGTTATAAAGACTTTCGATGTCCAGTGCAACTAAATAGGTGCCTGGTGGAAGAGAAATATCTTCAATAGTTTTTAGAAGGTCTATAGTATCTTTGATGTACGAAAAGAGGGAGGTAACGTGAGGATGTAAGTAGTTGTCAACTAGACAGCTGGCATTTTCCGTAAGACACAGGCAGCCCGATATTATGGGGCGTCCTGGAGGGTCCATAATGGATTTATGTACCTTTGGTAAGGCGTAAAACGTGGGGATTCGTGGGTCCCTCACGTTGAGGTAGTCCCACGTATTTTTGTCAATGATGCCTTTGTGATATGCCTTAAAGATGATATTGTAATATTTGGTGTTAAAATTTTGTATTAGAGTTTTAGAAATGGGACGATACTAATCTTGATTGGATAAAATTTTGTTACACATATTGATGTATTGGGATGTTTCCATAATAACCAAATTCCCGCCTTTGTCGGCGGGTTTAATTATTATCTTTTGATTAGATGCAAGAGATCTAATGGCAGCTTTTTGGTTTGCATTTAGATTGGATAATGGAGGGGGGCGAAGGTTAGACTCTTCAATTGCTCGTGAGGTCTGTGTAACAAATGCCCAAATATTGGGATTTGTATTTAAAAGGGGAAAGTTTTTTGACTTTGGTTTGTAGGACTGTGGGGGGGGGAAGGACACACCGGCGACCGACAGCTCCGGCAGGTGCAGACAACCAGAGGCGTCGTCGTCCGTGTGTCCCTCCTCCCAAAGTGCCATCAGGTCCTCGTGGGCTCTTTGTTCTTCTATGTTAATCTGAAGATTAGATGTTTTAACGTTGGGACATGTCTCTGATTGAGGTTTATCAAAGATGACTTTGTATAGAAGTCTGCGAGCAAACAGATGAAGGTCTTTGATAAGATAAAACTTATCAAACTGGGAGTCGGGGCAGAAAGTGAGACCCAGTTTAAGGACTTGTTCTTCATACTTGTTCAGAGCATATGAGGAGAGATTAATGATAGATAATTCAGATGGGTTGGAAGTGAAGTCAGAAGTACAGGGAATTAAATTAAGTTCTAGGTTAGTGCCAGTTCTTGGTCTTTCCCTAAAAAAATAGGTGCTAGCTTCATGTCCGCTGTTACAGGCGTGCCTGAAGGAGAAATAACGGTGTTAGTATTGCTTACCTTGGTAACCGTGTTAAGGTTGAGAGGGGGCGCAGTGACCGCCGTGGAGGGTGCTGTGGACACGATGGTGTGGGTGGTCGACATCTGTGGACCACGTGACGTTTGTGACGAAGAGTGAGGTATGCTAGAGATACGGGGTGGTGCCACTTTGGGGTGATTGGGCTGTGACCGACGAGGTGCAGGAGTGCCGGTTTGGTTTTTAAGGGACTCCAAGGAGGCCGTATCTGAATTACTTTTTCGTCGCTTTGGCAGTCTATCACCAGACAGATCTCGATAGACCGTTGATTGGCTAGATGATAAGGAAGAAGAGGGTGAAAGGTTAGTCATGTCATTTCCATTACTGGTGTTCCGTTGGCTCGTGGATCTATGGGATCTCATATTGGTGTTTTGTGTCCATTTATAGGCTGACCCGTTTGAATGGGCATTAGTATCACGTGCAAACTTGTTTTCCTTTGTACGGATGATATCTAGAGTGTATCTCTCTAAGTAAACCTTTAATTCATTTTCTTTTTTCTTAAATTTTGCATTATTTGATATAAGTTTCTGGTCATTGTACCATTGTAAGATAGAACTATCTAGAGTGATAAGTTCTTGTTCATATTGTTTACACAGTAGATTCATCATCCCAAAGGAGCAGGTTTGCAGGTTATCTTCCCATTGGGCCTTCAAGAGATCGTCAGCCTTTCGTACATTGGGGAAGATTTGGATTCTCAATCCCCAAGGTACGATTTTGTGGTCAATATATTTGATAAAGTATTTCTTATGCCAGTATATTCTTGCTTTTCGTTCCAAAAGACGTTGAAGTCTTAGAAAAATGTGTTCTAAGTCTTTGTCACTCATTTCTCCTGAATTATGAGTCTGTTGGATCTTATCCATGAGGCCTAGCCAGGCCTCGCCACTGAAGGCTGCCATGGGGGAAAAAAAAAAAAAAAAAAAAAAAAAGGGGGGTTTTGGAGGGAAGTAATGGGGGAGGGAGATGGGAGGGGAGAAGGGGGAAGGACAAAACCCGTCCCTCTAAAAATAGGCAAAAATTTGGTACTAGTAATACTAGACAGGAAAAGGAAACAAAGTTAAGAACGTGATACTAGGTATCTCACATATTGTTAGTTGTTGTGTTACCCATATCGGAAACCTGGGGTAAGTGTGTATTAAAACACTATATCTAAATTCTACAAATTTGGTTCCGAAAATGGGAGAACACCATCAAAGTAGGCACCACATCCCAAACAAAGTTTAAATAGGTAGGAAGAGGGAAGGGATTTTTACGGTGCGAATTAAATGTAAAGAGGAAAACTGTGTAATTTATCTCATTTTCTTAAAAAAGACAATTTTATTGTTTACATTAAAAGCAATCACATATACTCAATAGTTATAACAATACAATTAAAACAAAGTGGTCAGAAAATAGGGGATAACATATAGGATATATACTACATAATCATAAATGATGGTTTTTGCATACTAGCCCGACATGTTTCGCATTTGTCGCTTTCTCAAGGGGTATGCAATTAAGTAGCAAGTCATCCAATATTTTTAGTGATTCTACAAAGAAAAAAGGGAAGGGGAAAAAAAAGGGGGTTTTTATCCACATATAAAGACATTTAACAATGGTAATACAACATAAAAGGCATAATGAAATATGTGTTGTCACTTTCAAACATCCATGAAGGCTTACCCCCAACAGATTTGACCCTAGATAGTCTCGTCAAAACCACGTGGACAGATGCAGCCAGGCAGGACAGCAAGAGGGCTTATAATGCAACCACAGGGAGCAGTAAGGAGAAGCTGCTGTATAAATAAAAAGTATTCCATATAAGAGGGGAGATATCCTTGTGCAAAGGGTTAATTGGGCTTTTAAAGGCATAACCAACAAGTGAGTATCACTTACGCCATAAGTTAATTGAAGCTGCAGCCTGAAAAATGCAGTTAGGCAAAGGAAGTGGTAAAGTAGTGATTACCAAAACATGGATGAGTGGTAATGTACCTTAAGACTAAAAAACAAAAAATATAAAAGATAAATGAATAAGGAAAAATTGACTGCTCACCATACCTTGCTTCATACTATATAGTTATGCCCTCTTGTTTTGTTTTTGTTTTTTTTTTTGTTTTTTTTTCAATGCGGACACACCTGTTGAACTCTTGTTGAGTCTCATTCATAATTATATATCCTCTCCTTTTGAATTAATTTTTAACAAATCTTAACACTTTGAGCATATTTGTAATGCGATGCTGATTGGAAGCATCACTTTCAATGTCCTCCCACTGAGTATGTCCTTGGCTTTGATTGTATACCTCTGTCCTCTGTGCAAGATGGCAATCCTTTCTAACTTTCATTTTCATTTTAATTTTTAATTTTTCCTTATTCATTTATCTTTTATATTTTTTGTTTTTCAGTCTTAAGGTACATTACCACTCATCCATGTTTTGGTAATCACTACTTTACCACTTCCTTTGCCTAACTGCATTTTTCAGGCTGCAGCTTCAATTAACTTATGGCGTAAGTGATACTCACTTGTTGGTTATGCCTTTAAAAGCCCAATTAACCCTTTGCACAAGGATATCTCCCCTCTTATATGGAATACTTTTTATTTATACAGCAGCTTCTCCTTACTGCTCCCTGTGGTTGCATTATAAGCCCTCTTGCTGTCCTGCCTGGCTGCATCTGTCCACGTGGTTTTGACGAGACTATCTAGGGTCAAATCTGTTGGGGGTAAGCCTTCATGGATGCTTGAAAGTGACAACACATATTTCATTATGCCTTTTATGTTGTATTACCATTGTTAAATGTCTTTATATGTGGATAAAAACCCCCTTTTTTTTCCCCTTCCCTTTTTTCTTTGTAGAATCACTAAAAATATTGGATGACTTGCTACTTAATTGCATACCCCTTGAGAAAGCGACAAATGCGAAACATGTCGGGCTAGTATGCAAAAACCATCATTTATGATTATGTAGTATATATCCTATATGTTATCCCCTATTTTCTGACCACTTTGTTTTAATTGTATTGTTATAACTATTGAGTATATGTGATTGCTTTTAATGTAAACAATAAAATTGTCTTTTTTAAGAAAATGAGATAAATTACACAGTTTTCCTCTTTACATTTAATTCGCACCGTAAAAATCCCTTCCCTCTTCCTACCTATTTAAACTTTGTTTGGGATGTGGTGCCTACTTTGATGGTGTTCTCCCATTTTCGGAACCAAATTTGTAGAATTTAGATATAGTGTTTTAATACACACTTACCCCAGGTTTCCGATATGGGTAACACAACAACTAACAATATGTGAGATACCTAGTATCACGTTCTTAACTTTGTTTCCTTTTCCTGTCTAGTATTACTAGTACCAAATTTTTGCCTATTTTTAGAGGGACGGGTTTTGTCCTTCCCCCTTCTCCCCTCCCATCTCCCTCCCCCATTACTTCCCTCCAAAACCCCCCTTTTTTTTTTTTTTTTTTTTCCCCCATGGCAGCCTTCAGTGGCGAGGCCTGGCTAGGCCTCATGGATAAGATCCAACAGACTCATAATTCAGGAGAAATGAGTGACAAAGACTTAGAACACATTTTTCTAAGACTTCAACGTCTTTTGGAACGAAAAGCAAGAATATACTGGCATAAGAAATACTTTATCAAATATATTGACCACAAAATCGTACCTTGGGGATTGAGAATCCAAATCTTCCCCAATGTACGAAAGGCTGACGATCTCTTGAAGGCCCAATGGGAAGATAACCTGCAAACCTGCTCCTTTGGGATGATGAATCTACTGTGTAAACAATATGAACAAGAACTTATCACTCTAGATAGTTCTATCTTACAATGGTACAATGACCAGAAACTTATATCAAATAATGCAAAATTTAAGAAAAAAGAAAATGAATTAAAGGTTTACTTAGAGAGATACACTCTAGATATCATCCGTACAAAGGAAAACAAGTTTGCACGTGATACTAATGCCCATTCAAACGGGTCAGCCTATAAATGGACACAAAACACCAATATGAGATCCCATAGATCCACGAGCCAACGGAACACCAGTAATGGAAATGACATGACTAACCTTTCACCCTCTTCTTCCTTATCATCTAGCCAATCAACGGTCTATCGAGATCTGTCTGGTGATAGACTGCCAAAGCGACGAAAAAGTAATTCAGATACGGCCTCCTTGGAGTCCCTTAAAAACCAAACCGGCACTCCTGCACCTCGTCGGTCACAGCCCAATCACCCCAAAGTGGCACCACCCCGTATCTCTAGCATACCTCACTCTTCGTCACAAACGTCACGTGGTCCACAGATGTCGACCACCCACACCATCGTGTCCACAGCACCCTCCACGGCGGTCACTGCGCCCCCTCTCAACCTTAACACGGTTACCAAGGTAAGCAATACTAACACCGTTATTTCTCCTTCAGGCACGCCTGTAACAGCGGACATGAAGCTAGCACCTATTTTTTTAGGGAAAGACCAAGAACTGGCACTAACCTAGAACTTAATTTAATTCCCTGTACTTCTGACTTCACTTCCAACCCATCTGAATTATCTATCATTAATCTCTCCTCATATGCTCTGAACGAGTATGAAGAACAAGTCCTTAAACTGGGTCTCACTTTCTGCCCCGACTCCCAGTTTGATAAGTTTTATCTTATCAAAGACCTTCATCTGTTTGCTCGCAGACTTCTATACAAAGTCATCTTTGATAAACCTCAATCAGAGACATGTCCCAACGTTAAAACATCTAATCTTCAGATTAACATAGAAGAACAAAGAGCCCACGAGGACCTGATGGCACTTTGGGAGGAGGGACACACGGACGACGACGCCTCTGGTTGTCTGCACCTGCCGGAGCTGTCGGTCGCCGGTGTGTCCTTCCCCCCCCCCACAGTCCTACAAACCAAAGTCAAAAAACTTTCCCCTTTTAAATACAAATCCCAATATTTGGGCATTTGTTACACAGACCTCACGAGCAATTGAAGAGTCTAACCTTCGCCCCCCTCCATTATCCAATCTAAATGCAAACCAAAAAGCTGCCATTAGATCTCTTGCATCTAATCAAAAGATAATAATTAAACCCGCCGACAAAGGCGGGAATTTGGTTATTATGGAAACATCCCAATACATCAATATGTGTAACAAAATTTTATCCAATCAAGATTGGTATCGTCCCATTTCTAAAACTCTAGTACAAAATTTTAACACCAAATATTACAATATCATCTTTAAGGCATATCACAAAGGCATCATTGACAAAAATACGTGGGACTACCTCAACGTGAGGGACCCACGAATCCCCACGTTTTACGCCTTACCAAAGGTACATAAATCCATTATGGACCCTCCAGGACGCCCCATAATATCGGGCTGCCTGTGTCTTACGGAAAATGCCAGCTGTCTAGTTGACAACTACTTACATCCTCACGTTACCTCCCTCTTTTCGTACATCAAAGATACTATAGACCTTCTAAAAACTATTGAAGATATTTCTCTTCCACCAGGCACCTATTTAGTTGCACTGGACATCGAAAGTCTTTATAACACGATCCCCCATAACAAGGGTATTGAAATCGTAAGTAATCATCTACAAGAGAGAGGTCCCTCATCTGAGAAATACAATGATTTTGTCCTAGAACTCCTCAATTTCATACTAAGACACAACGTCTTCATGTTCAATTCTTCCCACTACCTCCAGGTGCAGGGGGTTGCGATGGGGACTAAATGTGCCCCATCGTATGCCAACCTGTACCTGGGGGGGTGGGAAAAAGACCTTTTCTCCAGGGACGACCTGACCCATCTTTTGGATAAGGTCGTCTCCTGGTATCGATACATAGATGACGTTTTGTTGTTTTGGTCTGGGTCAGAAAGAGAACTGTTTGAATTCTTTGAATTGATTTCTGTCAATAATTTTAATCTACGTTTCACAATGGAACACAGTACAACTGCAATTAACTTTCTCGATCTTACCATTTCAATTGATACCACTGGTAAACTAAACTCGTCATTGTTTAGAAAACCCTCGGCAGGGAACACTATTCTTCATGCAGATAGTGCACACCCTGGCTCCCTGTTAAGGAGCATTCCCTACAGTCAGTATTTGCGCATAAGATGCAACTGCAGTAGGGACATATATTTCCAACTAGCAGCAAAAGACCTATATAAAAGACTATTGTCCCGTGGATACAGCCATGTGTGTCTTAAAAGGGCATATAACAGGGTTAAAATACAGAACAGAGACTCCTTATTATTTTCAAAAAAGCCCCCCAAAAAACTCGACACGGTCAGATTGATCACTCGTTACTCTAGCCAACACAGAGAAATCAGAAATATTATAGCAAAATTTTGGTCTCTTCTCTCTGCCGATCCAGCAGTTAGCAAACACATTAACTCCTTCCCTGAAATAACCTATAAACGTGTTCCTTCACTGAAGGACCGTCTGGTTCACAGTCATTTTCAAGACACTCTAAATAGTCACGATTCCTCCTATATAGGTAATTTCCCTTGCGGCAGATGTGATATCTGTCCCTACGTGGAAAATACATCACAAATTCTACTCCCCAATGGACAGTGGTACTCTATAAAATTCAAGGCTACATGTCAAACTCCTGGCATAATTTATTTGGCTCAATGTATCTGTGGGGGCTTTTATGTGGGCAAAACAAAACGACCATTCTTTAAACGAATCAGAGATCACATAAAGCCAATTTTGAAAAAACAAATCGATACAGCTATTGCCAGGCATGTGGGACTGTATCACAACTTCAACCCTAGAACCATAAAGTTCTGTGCTCTGGAGCATGTACCACTGGACGAAAGAGGGGGCAGTGTTGATCGGACACTGCTCCAGCTTGAAGCCCGCTGGATTTACAGTCTCCAAGCCACTCATTTCCCAGGCTTCAATGAATGCCTTAGTTACAGGCCCTTCCTCTGATTGTTAGCTGCACATGCAGTGGTCCCCGGTGTCAATCTCACATCTGACACCTTCTTTCTCTGTCCTTTTCCCCATCCCTCTCCCCCCTACTCCTTCTCCCTCCTATATCTACACCTTTCCCCTCCCTTTACATTATCTTTCCTAAATGACTCGTTGTTCCTAGGTATTCATGTCAGGTATATTTTTTACATTCTACTCTGTAAACCTTGTTGAATATGTAATTGATGTTTAATGATGTTGTATTATGTAACCATGCTCTTTATTGTAATTTTGATCTCATTGATAAACAAATGTGTGTTGTCCCTCGCCAGCACCGATCGGGATTGGAAGATGTGTGGTCCTTCCATCTCGACCGGCTACCCCTCTGACCCATCTCGGTCAGGCCACTCCAGTCCAGTCTTGCTACGACAGCGGAGAGGGGGCTGCTGCATCCACACGGACGCCCGGGGCACATCCACTTTGATGTGCCCAATCCGCGCCGTGCATCCCCTCCAAACCAGCTCCTTCGCTGGTTACCATCGCAACCCTTCCCCGCCTCCTTCGTCCCATGACGCGATCGCTGTGTGGGAGGAGTTGCCGTGCGCAGCAGTGCGCATGTCGGCTACTTCCCTTGGCGCAGTGATCTGTGGGGATTGAAGTACTGGCGAGGTCCGGTCTCTCGGGCATGCGCAGTGGCGCCATCACGTCCGCATCGAGCCGGCAACGTCACACGCCGTCTCGATGGGGAGCAGTATATAAACCGGCTGATCTGACAGCTATGTCTGCCAGTGCCGGAGGATGCAAGCTAAGACCCAAGCCAGGTAATGTGACTGGTGGTGCTCACCATACCTTGCTTCATACTATATAGTTATGCCCTCTTGTTTTGTTTTTGTTTTTTTTTTTTTTTTTTTTTTTTTCAATGCGGACACACCTGTTGAACTCTTGTTGAGTCTCATTCATAATTATATATCCTCTCCTTTTGAATTAATTTTTAACAAATCTTAACACTTTGAGCATATTTGTAATGCGATGCTGATTGGAAGCATCACTTTCAATGTCCTCCCACTGAGTATGTCCTTGGCTTTGATTGTATACCTCTGTCCTCTGTGCAAGATGGCAATCCTTTCTAACTTTCATTTTCATTTTAATTTTTAATTTTTCCTTATTCATTTATCTTTTATATTTTTTGTTTTTCAGTCTTAAGGTACATTACCACTCATCCATGTTTTGGTAATCACTACTTTACCACTTCCTTTGCCTAACTGCATTTTTCAGGCTGCAGCTTCAATTAACTTATGGCGTAAGTCATACTCACTTGTTGGTTATGCCTTTAAAAGCCCAATTAACCCTTTGCACAAGGATATCTCCCCTCTTATATGGAATACTTTTTATTTATACAGCAGCTTCTCCTTACTGCTCCCTGTGGTTGCATTATAAGCCCTCTTGCTGTCCTGCCTGGCTGCATCTGTCCACGTGGTTTTGACGAGACTATCTAGGGTCAAATCTGTTGGGGGTAAGCCTTCATGGATGCTTGAAAGTGACAACACATATTTCATTATGCCTTTTATGTTGTATTACCATTGTTAAATGTCTTTATATGTGGATAAAAACCCCCTTTTTTTCCCCTTCCCTTTTTTCTTTGTAGAATCACTAAAAATATTGGATGACTTGCTACTTAATTGCATACCCCTTGAGAAAGCGACAAATGCGAAACATGTCGGGCTAGTATGCAAAAACCATCATTTATGATTATGTAGTATATATCCTATATGTTATCCCCTATTTTCTGACCACTTTGTTTTAATTGTATTGTTATAACTATTGAGTATATGTGATTGCTTTTAATGTAAACAATAAAATTGTCTTTTTTAAGAAAATGAGATAAATTACACAGTTTTCCTCTTTACATTTAATTCGCACCGTAAAAATCCCTTCCCTCTTCCTACCTAGTAAAAATTAAAGTTTTACCCCTTGCCCAAATCAGGTATTTGGGATAGGAGGAAACAACCATTCACAAAGACTAGAAAACAGAAATCCATAACACGTTTTCCCCACTCTCCATTTTCAACTTAAATTGGAACATGGGGCTTCTATCCATTTTTTCCATATTTTCTGAAATTTCCAAGATGCATTACGTTGAAGATAAGTATTTTTCTCAAATAGCACCTGCTTATCCGTTTATTTTACCCAGTCCCCAAGGGTAGGAGGTTTAGGTGAAATCCATTGGTGGGCTATTCATTTACGTGCCAGAAAAATAACATTCTCATTATTATGATGAGGCCACTGCCTCATCATATACTAAATTGTTAAAATTGATATACCCGAAGAGACACAGGACAGGATCAGGAGTGAGTGAGATGTCATATATAGAATTGATCGTATCTATCACATCCTGCCAATACCGATGCAATTTTGGGCATCTCCAAAACAAGTGTATAAAAGACTCGAGCCAGAAGATTTCACACATCTTGGACATTCAGAATTCTCCCTTCTACCTACTCAATGCAGCAGTTCCGGGGTACGGTACGCCCTGTATAAAAAGAAAAAGTTGGGTCACTCTATGTGTTGGAGATAAGCTGAACATTCTTCATTATTTGGTCCCATATTTCTTCTAAATCCACATCAATATCCATCTTCCATTTTTGTCTACATGGAATCGGAAATTTAAGAAGCAGTTCAGATAATAGTTTCATATATACTTTAGAGATAAGTCCCTTTGTATTATTTGCTTGGACTACGCTGTCAATGCCCGAGCCTGTGAACGGCTCTGTGACGTCAGCCGACATCTGAAAACGGGTCACAGTAGTGAAAAACTAACTGCACCCCTGTGATCCACAGGAGAAGTATAGACAAGCGAGCTTTGGCTGTACTTCTTCTTTAAAGCGGAGTTCCACACAAAAATTGAACTTCCGCTTTTCGGAACCCTCCCCCCCTCCGGTGTCACATTTGGCACCTTTCAGGGGGGAGGCGGGTGCAGATACCTGTCTAAGACAGGTATTTGCACCCACTTCCGGCATAGACTCCCATGGGAGTCTACGCCTCTTCCCGTCCCCACCGCGCTGTCTGCTGGGAACACACAGCTCCCAGGAGAGAGCGGGGGCCACTTGGGACGCGCAGCGCGACTCGCGCATGCGCAGTAGGGAACCGGGAAGTGAAGCCGCAACGCTTCACTTCCTGATTCCCTCACCTAGGATGGAGGCGGCAGCTGCCGAGAACCGATCAGGTTCTCCGCGTCCCCTGCCGACATCGCTGGACCCTGGGACAGGTAAGTGGCCATGTATTAAAAGTCAGCAGCTGCAGTATTTGTAGCTGCTGGCTTTTAATATTTTTTTTTTTTGGCGGTGTGGGTGAACCCCCGCTTTAAGAACCAAATAGAAAGAACTAGATTACTTTTGCACCACAAAATGGATCATTTGTCCTCAGAAAATTATAAATCTTTTATATTTTGTCCAAAATGGTATCAAGTCCTTGAAAATAACAAAACAAAACAAAAAATCGAAGAAACTACCATACAAAAGAAAAAGAAAAAAAAGAGATATCAAGGATTACCAAAAAGACCGGGTTTTTGATTGAAATCCTAAATCTTTACTACATACTAATAATGGTGATATAGTTGCCCTTAAGAACAGGGCTGGACTGAGACAAAAATTTGGCCCTGGACTTCATCCAGACCAGCCCACTTTAATTTCCTGACAGACTCCATGGCAGCAACGTGTGGGTTAGCCCCACCTCCATAACTACCCAATAGGACCCCTCTGCCATAAAACTTTGCTCTAGGCTGCTATCCATGTTCCTTTTTTGTCCTCCTCCATAGGACCAGGTTGGTTCTCCTACCTGAAGATGACTTCCCTAGGATCAAAGTCAGCCGAGTGCCAAGTTTTGTTCCTCCGATAGGCCCTGACTGTTAAGCAGGGTATGGAGTGTGAAGCAGAGTAGCGCTGAAGGATTGGAACATGTTCATCTAAGTGCGCACTGCCTGTTTGCCTATTGCTATGAGTCCGGTCTGTGTGTGTGGCGGCTCCCTCGGCTCAGGTGATCGTAGGTGGAGTGATAAGTTTATATATATATATATATGCATGGCAGCAGTGTTTGTTTGTGGTCTGTACCTTCCTTTTCCTTGTCTTTAGTGTCGCTGGTGTCCTATGCCTGGCGCTGACGTTTCCTGCGTTTCAGCAGCTGCTCCCTCTCTTACTTCCGGGTATCGACGTGCGCTCTTCACATGCGCAGACCCGATACGAGGATGAGGCTTGGTTCGCGCATACGCGCAAGCGCCTCACGTCTGCACTGTCGAAGACGTCACGGGTGCCACTTTTAAAAGCTGTAGGAAGCTTACAGAGCCCCAGGAATGATCATGGGCTCTACGTCGACTTCCCGGGGCGACTAACTTGGCAGTTTCAGGTAACACAAGCTCTATTGTCTGGGGTATGATTTCTTTGTCAGCCAGCTGATGTGTATTCTATCTCTGCAGTTCCAATGGGGTAACAAGAAATTCTGCGCGGCCAAGAAAGGGTAAAAAAAGCAGCTAACACAACCAATAGGATATAGGCATATAATAATAAACAAAACTTATGTGTAGCGCTACACATAAGTTTTGTTTATTATCTCTGCAGTTCCCCATTGTGTTGACACCATGGATTCCTCACTGTGGTCAGCCCACTTGTGACAGGTATGTTTGCAGTTATGCTTTTCTGCCTGTGCAAGGGAAGAGAGTAGGACTTTTAGGACACTAGTTGATTTCTGTCTCTATCTTTTCTGTTTTCTTTCCTCACAGCCCTTCTAGGTCTGATCCACAGCGTAGTTCCCATAGAGTAAGTGGATCCTCAAAATCACACCACCGGCAATCTTCCTCCAGGTCTGGCCAACGTAGATCTCCTTCCAGATCTTAACAGTGCAGTAAAGATCTTCCTCACCCGCCTTCATCTCACTCTAGCAAGAGACCAGAAAAATCATGTTGGGGGTGCAGGATGCCTGTTTCAGTAGACAAATCTCTCTGTGATCACTGCTTCTCTAAAGCCACAGATGAGAGGGATGGTGCAGACCAGCATCTAGAATCTACGGTGAGGCGGGTTGTGAAAGAATCTCTACAGGAAAGAGAGGCTCAACAGCCCCATGATTCCCCATCAGACCCATTATGCCCTCCAGTGGGAGAAGGTTTAGTACACGAGACATGGGAATCTTCCCAGCCAAGTCACCACTCCGCTCCTATCTCAGACAGTGAATCGGATATGGAAGATCCAGGGATGGGGTTTGAATATGCTTTAGTTCCTTCCTTGGTGAAAGCAGTAAGAGAGGCTCTGAAGTGGAAAGACCCTGTTACTTCCCCCCAAAACAGAGAACATTTTTCAAACAGCTCAATAAGGAGCGCCAATACTTTCCTTTTCTCTCTGAGCTGGGTGACATCATATCTGATTAATGGAGCAAGATGGACAAAAAGAGTTCCATGCAATCAAAAGTCTTGAAACTGTATCCTTTCAAGGAAGAGTAAGTAAAACATCTTGAGGCAGCTGCATTGGTGGATGCAGCACTTATGAGACTAGTAAGATATGTAACTCTTCCCTTAGAAGATACTGTATCTTTTAAAGATCCCTTGGAAAGACAGATTGATTCGGATTTAAAAAGGATTTACCTGAGAACAGGGATGGCGTGCAAGTCAGTACTTGCGATAGCCGCAGTATCCAAAGCTATGGAATCTTGGTCTTGATGAGTTCCTAAGAGGTATCTCTGTTGAAACGGCTAAAGATTCTCTTATCCAGGAGATCAGGCTGGCGTCCGCCTTTCTTGGGGAGGCTTCTATTGATGTCATCCGCCTGATGTCCCGGGTTATGTTGGCTGCTGTTTCAGCACGTCGTGCCTTATGGCTCCGTCCATGGTTGGCGGATCCGGGTTCCAAACAAGCTTGGTGCCGAATTTCTTTTGAGGGAACTTCTCTCTTTGGCAACAAGTTTGATAGTGCCATAACCCAGGTCACAGGGGGTGGTTTCCTCCCTCAAGACCGACGCCTACAGAATCAGAAACGCTCATTTCCAAATAGACAAAATTCTGATCACGCTAGGGAAGCGCAAAGCTACAGACCTGGTCGGGAGTTTTTTTATGGTCCTGGAAATCCAGGCAGTCCTCTTTCAAAAAACCCACAAAAGGTGATTCCTCTGGCAACCAGGATTCCACTAAATCCTTTTGAGATGGGGCCCGCTCAGGCATGCCAGGTGGGGGCTCGTCTTCTCCGCTTCCGGCATGTCTGGGCGGCCTCAATCCGGGATTACTGGACCGTCAAGACAGTCTCCTCCAGTCACACGTGGGTCTTCAACAATACCCCAAGACTCAGATTTGTTCCTACAACTCTCCAGGTTCAGAAGAGAAAAAGCAGGTCCTGTTAACTTACGTGAATTGTTTATTGGATCAAGTCGCAGCCATCCCTGTTCTAGAAGACGAACGAGGCAAAGGCTTGTATTCTCCTCTGTTTATGATACAAAACAAAAACGGCACATGGAGACCAGTCATAGACTTAACCTCAATAGACTTAACCTCAATTTCTTTATCCAGAAGGAAAAATTCTAAATGGAATCCTTACTTCAATTCAACAGTCAGTACATCTGGGAGACTGGTTGATTTAAATCGATCTAAAAGATGCCTACTTTCATGTGCTGGTGGCAACGGACTTCCAGCAATTCCTCTGCTTTGCGGTAGGCGATCAGCATCTGCAATTCACGTGTCTCCCCTTCAGTCTAACAACTTTACCTTGGGTCTTTTCCAAGGTCCTATTATCTGTTGTGGCTCTTCTCCGGGTCAAAGGGGTTTGTCTACACCACTATCTAGACGAACTACTTCTCCTAGCTCAGAACAAAGACCAACTTTTAGAGCACAGGAGCTTAGTCATTTCCACCCTGCAAGAATTTGGGTGGCTCCTGAATTTAGAGAAGAGCCATCTAGAACCAACACAATCCCTTGTGTTTCTAGGGGCTCATTTCAATAAGGTGGAAGGCACTATTTCCCTTTCAGAAGAGAAAATTGGAGTGATTCGAGACAGAATACACGCAGCCCTTGCGTCATCTCACCTCTCCGCTCTCCAATGCCTAAAAGTAATTGTCACGATGACAGCCACCATTCCTATGGTGAAGTGGGCCCAATGGCATACACGGCCCTTCCAAAAAGGGTTCCTTAAACAATGGGATTCCTCCAGCCAAATCCAGCACATACACCTTACTCCAACCATGAGAATGTCCTTCCTTTGGTGGCTTTAGGGGAAAAATCTGCGCAAGTGCCATTCAATCATTCCCATCTCATGGGTCACGATAACATCGGATGCCAGCAATCGGGAATGGGGTGCTCACTGCTATTCGGAAGTGGCTTAGGGCAGATGGAATTCCCCTTCTCTGGAGATTGTCTCCAACATACTGGAACTGAGGGCCGCCTTTCAGGCACTCCTGTCATTTCACCATCTAATAATGAATTAGTCAGTAATGCTCAGGTTGGACAATACAACGGCGGTGGCTTACATAAGGAAGCAGGGTGGAACTCGCAGCTGGTCCCTGATACAGGAAGTAGAGCCAATAATGAGTTGGGCGCAGAAGAACTTGTCCAACATCTCTGCGGTTTACTTTCCAAGGATTCAGAATGTACAGGCGGACTTCCTTTCCCATGTTCAAATGAACAACAACGAGTGGTCTCTCCACAGAGGGGTGTTCGAGTGGCTTCTGACTCTGGGAGTGTCTCCAGAGGGCGATCTGTTTGCTTCCCCAATGTGCAATCACAAAATGCCTAAATACTATTTGAGGTTCAGAGACCCTCAGGCGTATGGGATAGACGCTCTCAGGGATCAGTGGAGGTTTCAGAAAGCCTATGCCTTCCCTCCAGTACCGGTGATTTTTCAATTTCTCCGGAGGCTCAAGACAGAGAAGGTGGAAATCATAGCATGATTCCTTTCTGGCCCAACGGGCCTTGGTTCCCTCTGTTAACACTCCTCAGCTATTGAGACCCAGTTCCCCTACCTCTCAGGCCGGATCTACTATCTCAAGGCACAACTCTATACCCTTGTCCATCCTACCTACACCTCAGGGTTTGGTTCTTGAGAGGGGAAGGCTCAAAGCTCTAGGTTGCCCTGCGGAAGCCATTTCGACCCTTCTCGGTGCCAGAAGGAAAATTACTAATAAGGTATATGATCGCATATGGTCCAGATTATTTGATCACATGTTTTCCAGGTCAAATCCTTGTAACTCTCCAGCAGTCCAAGACATACTGAGTTTTCTTCAATCAGGACTTGACCTGTCTCTGGCAGTCAGCTCACTAAGAGTGCAAGTATCAGCTATCTCGGCCTTCACAGGAGTTTCATGGGCAAATCATTCTCTGGTCCGTCAGTTCTTTAAAGGAGCCATCAGGCTTAGGCCTCAAAGAAGACTTAGGTTCCCCAAATGGGACCTCCCTCTTGTTTTGGATTTTCTCTCCAATCTCAGACCAGATCCTAACAAACTTCTTTCAACAAGAGACCTCACACTCAAGACTACTTTTCTGGTAGCTGTGACTTCAGCCAAAAGAGTTTCTGAAATTAGAAATTTAGGTTCGGAGGAGCCTTTTCTGACTTTTTCCCCAGACAGAGCAGTGTTGATTCCCATGTTAGGGTCAAACCCTAAAGTGACCTCAGTCTTCCATGAAAATCTAGAGATTGTACTTCCCACCTTTAAGTCAACAGACAATCAGGATGTTCATCCTCTTGATACAGGCCACACTCTGAAACAATACCTGGAGATTACGGCTCCTTTCAGATAATCAGAGTTTCTCTTCGTCCTTCTCCATGGTAAAAATAAAGGAATGCGGGCTTCGGTCAGATCAATTTCTTCCTCTTCTTTCTGGATCGTACAGATCATTCAGAGGGCATACAGGGCAAAGGGCTTGGCTCCTCCTGAGGCAGTGATGGCTCATTCGACTCGGAGTATCTCGACCTCTTGGGCAGCTTCTCGGCATGTCGCACCTGAAATCATTTGTAGAGCGGCCTCTTGGTCTTCTATCAACACATTTGTTTCTCACTACTGTGTTGAACCAGCTGCTCTGTCATCCATTAATTTTGGTTTACAAGTATTGTCGGTTGACAATGTCAAACCATACCGGGTGTGTATGGCGAGTTATTTCCCACACGTTGCTGCCATGGAGTCTGTCAGGAAAACAGAAAATTTATATCAAATACTTACCGTAATTTTTCTTTCCTGATAGACTCCATGGCAGCAGGAGTTCCCTCCCAAATGTCTGGAGTAGTCTAGTTACAGAACACGGATAGCAGCCTAGAGCAAAGATTTATGAGAGAGGGGTACTATTGGGTAGTTATGGAGGCGGGGCTAAGCCACACGTTGCTGCCATGGAGTCTATCAGGAAAGGAAAATTACGGTAAGTATTTGATATAAATTTTCAGTTTTTGCAAACATGCACAAAAACAGTATATAAACTATACGCAATTGCGCAAAAAAACATAGGTAAAAACATTCCACTATTGGTAATAGGACAGACACACCAGTGCCCATTAATGCAGCCTCACCAGTGCCCATTAATGCAGCCTGATCAGTGCCTATCAGCGCAGCCACACCAGTGCCCATCAGCGCAGTCACACCAGTGCCCATTAATGCAGCCACACCAGTGCCCATTAATACTGCCTCAGCAATGCCCATTAATGCAGCCTGATCAGTGCACATCAGTGCAGCCACACCAGTGCCCATTAATGCAGCCTGATCACTGCCTATCAGCGCAGCCACACCAGTGCCCATCAGCTCAGTCACACCAGTGCACATTAATGCAGCCACACCAGTGCCCATCAGTGCAGCAACACCAGTGCCCATTAATGCAGCCTGATAAGTGCCCATCAGCGCAGCCACACCAGTACCCAATAATGCAGCCTGATAAGTGCCCATCAGCGCAACCACACCAGTTCCCATTAATGCAGCCACACCTGTGTTGATTAATGCAGCCTCATCAGTTCCCATTAATGCAGCCTGATCAGTGCCCATCAGCGCAGCCTCACCAGTGCCCATTAATGCAACCTGATCAGTGCCCATCAGTGAAGCCACACCAGTGCCCATTAATGCAGCCTGATCAGTGCCCATTAGCGCAGCCTCATAAGTGCCCATCAATGTTGGTCCCCCCCCCAGTACCTGGTCTGCACAGCTTCTTCTACCTAGGTCCCGAGTGCAGTGCTTGTCCTGCAGATGGCTCCTCTGGAGCTGGGAGCCCGGGACCAGCTGTGAACTGCTGCAGTGGCGTAGCGTGGGGGGTGCAAGGGGGGCCATGGCACCGGGCACAACATTTTGGGGGGCGCAATTCAAAGTCAGTGTGTGTCACTGTCCTAATTCCGATATACTGTGTCCCCGTGCTCCGGTGTCTTGCCGAATAAGTTCCTTCGGCAGATAAGTTCCCCCCCTGTACTGCGCAGGCGCAGCGCCTGTGCAGTACCTACTAGTAACAGCCGCCGGAGATAGCCGAAGCTCAAAATCCACAATCAGCTGTACACGGCACCTGCGCTCTGGGTCTAGGTTCCTTCCCTACCATCCAAGTGGACCTAGAGGGGGAATCTAAAAGAGCCGAGCGCAGCGAGGCCGTGCCCGAAGCGTGGCAAGCGTGGTGAGCGAAGCGAGCCCGCGAGGGGCCCTCTTACAGGCGCCGTCTACAGCTGATTTGGACCTATTCCCCTTCGGCTATTTCCGCCGGATCCTACTGCGCAGGGGCAGCGCCTGCGCAGTAGAGGGGGTCCTTATCCGCCGAGTGGAACTTTCTCGGCAGAACACCATGTTTAATCCCAGGCAGAACGGCCGGCGCCCTGTGATTGGGCGAATGGGGTCATGTGCAGTGGCAGGGCTGGCCTGTCCATGATGTCGGGTGGCACACGCACACAGGTTGCTCCTGGAGTCCCACCTCCACCTTGTGACCTGCCGCCTCTGTCTTTTCCTCCTCCTCCTCCCCTGCGGATCTCCAATTGTTTACCGTTGTGGCAGTGCAGATCGATCATGGATGGAAGATCAAATGCAGGTGAGACTCCCTCGTCAGAGACGAGTCATGTTGCTGGCCTGGGGGGAAGTGCACATGGTCTGGGGAGAGGAAGCAGCCAGCCAGAGAGAGAGTAGACAAGCAGTTAGAGTCATTCTGTGTAGTGGTCAGTATAGGAATACTATAGGTAGAGTGGCCAGTGTAGTGGTCAGCATGGTGTAGTGGACAGTGTAGTGGGTAGTATAGTGGACAGTATGGTGTAGTGGGTAGTAGAGTGGCCAGTGTAGTGGTCAGCATGGTGTAGTGGGTAGTATAGTGGGTAGTGCACTGTAGTGGTTAGTATAGTTGACAGTGTAGTGGGTAGTGCAGTGTAGTGGGTAGGACTGCCACCTGTCCGGGATTCACCCGGACAGTACTAGTTTAGAGTAATTTTGAATTACGTGTCCGGGTCTCCTGCTGCCTGGAACCCGGACAAATGATCCATACCGCACTGTGGCTCAAGGCTCCATGTGTTCAGCTGGGGGCTGGGGCAGGAACATTAGTAGGTTTTCAGGCAGAGGTTCTTATGCTAATACAGCAGTTCGGACAATTTAATCAGTCCCGATGCTGCTTCTATAGTATCCTGCCGACTTTCTCAGGCAATGCACAGGATCCTACAGGAGGAGAAGAGGTACCCGGCAGACACTAAGGGCCTCGAACCCTGAAAAACTTTACAGAGAAGGAGACTGCTATAGAAGAAAGAGTCTGGCCAGCAGTGCCCTGTCAGTTTTTGGGTGTCAGTGGAGAATTGGAGGAGCGTGCTGGATCGGGGATGGGAGCTCCATGATCGGCCGATCAGCATGTCATTTATCACACAGACAGCTTATCGGGAACAGACCATGCAGGAGACCAGCCGCATAATCAGCTACATCCACAATACTTGGCTGGGTAATAAAAACTGAACTGAGGAGGGAGGGGGGAGGAGGGGGGAATTCTTAGGATTCTTTGCTATCACCTCTGTGTTATATGTGATGATCTGGAGTCAGGCCCAATGCCAGCATAATACAGTGTCCTGCATAGTGTGTCCATTCCACAGGTCCTCCTGTCATCCTGCCCACCTCCTGTCACACTGCCTGCCCCCCTCCTGTCACACTGCCCACCTCCTGTCACACTGCCCCCCTCCTGTCACACTGCCCACCTCCTGTCACACTGCCCCACTTCTGTCACACTGCCTGCCCAACTCCTGTCACACTGCCCCCCTCCTGTCACACTGCCCCCCTCCTGTCACACTGCCCACCTCCTGTCACACTGCCCCCTCCTGTCACACTGCCCACCTCCTGTCACACTGCCCCCCTCCTGTCACACTGCCCCCCTCCTGTCATCCTGCCCACCTCCTGTCACCCTGCCCCCTCCTGTCACCCTGCCCCCCTCCTGTCACACTGTCTGCCCCCTCCTGTCACACTGCCTGCCCCCTCCTGTCACACTGCCTGTCCCTCTCCTGTCACCCTGCCCCCCTCCTGTCACACTATCTGCCCCCTCCTGTCACACTGCCTGCCCCCCTCCTGTCACACTGCCTGTCCCCCTCCTGTCATCCTGCCCCCCTCCTGTCACACTGCCTGCCCCCCCCTCCTGTCATCCTGCCTACCTCCTGTCATACTGCCTGCCCCCCTGCTGTCACACTGCCCCCCTCCTGTCACACTGCCCACCTCCTGTCACACTGCCCACCTCCTGTCACACTGCCCCCCTCCTGTCACACTGCCCACCTCCTGTCACACTGCCCCCCTCCTGTCACACTGCCCCCCTCCTGTCACACTGCCTGCCCCACTCCTGTCACACTGCCCACCTCCTGTCACACTGCCTGCCCCCCTCCTGTCACACTGCCCCCCTCCTGTCACACTGCCCCCCTCCTGTCATCCTGCCCCCCTCCTGTCACACTGTCTGCCCCCTCCTGTCACACTGCCTGCCCCCATCCTGTCATCCTGCCCACCTCCTGTCATCCTGCCCACCTCCTGTCACACTGGCTGTCCCCCTCCTGTCATCCTGCCCCCCTCCTGTCACACTGCCTGCCCCCCTCCTGTCATCCTGCCTACCTCCTGTCACACTGCCTGTCCCCCTCCTGTCACACTGCCCACCTCCTGTCACACTGCCCCCCTCCTGTCACATTGCCCACCTCCTGTCACACTGCCTGCCCCCCTCCTGTCACACTGCCCCCCTCCTGTCACACTGCCTGCCCCCCTCCTGTCACACTGCCCCCCTCCTGTCACACTACCCACCTCCTGTCACACTGCCTGCCCCCCTTCTGTCACACTGTCTGCCCCCTCCTGTCACACTGCCTGCCCCCTCCTGTCATCCTGCCTGCCTCCTGTCACACTGCCTGTTCTGTAGTGTTCAGTGTGGTATAGTAGTCAGTGCAGTGTAGTGTAGTGGACAGGTAGGTAAGCGTAGTGGTCAGTGTAGGAATCAGGTATGTCAGTGTTAGTGGTCAGTATAGGAAACAGGTAGGTCAGTGTAGTTGGTAGTGTGGTGTAGTGGTCAGTGCAGTGCAGTGGTCAGTGCAACGTAGTGTAGTGAGTAGTGGTCAGTGTAGTGTAGTGAGTAGTGGTCAGTGTAGTTGTCAGTGTAGGGTAGTGGTCAGTGTAGAGTAGTGGGTAGTGGTCAGTGTAGTGGGTAGTGGTCAGTGTGGTGTAGTGGTCAGTGTAGTGTGTAGTATAGTGGATAGTGGGTAGTGGTCAGTGGAGTGGTTAGTGGAGAGGTGAGTGCAGTGTAGTGCAGTGTAGTGGTCAGTGTGGTGTAGTGGTCAGTATAGGAATCGGGCAGGTCAATGTAGTGGTCAGGTAGGTCAGCGTAGGAATCGGGCTGGTCAGTACTATTATAGGAAGGGAAGGAGTGCTAAAAGTTTGCACATTAGGGGGGCGCAAATGACTTGCCTTTCCCCGGGTGCTGACAACCCACACTATGCCACTGAACTGCTGGTACATCTGGTCTTGTCACCTTCCTCCTGGGCACCGCAGAGCTGGGTAAATAAGGCTTGAGGAAACGGGGGGGTGAGCGGGGGTGACTCCCAAATCCTGTCCACCAGTCAGCTAATCTCCCGACTCCCGCTGTGTAGCTGTTTAGAAAAAAAAACTTATCCGGTTCACCCCTGTGTTCACTGGGGGCCAGGGAACAGAAAGTGGACTATTTCATAACTTTGGGCTTTAGGCGGATTAATCTGCAGCAGCGTTCTCGTCCGGCCCCAGTGTACTGATATAGCAAAGGCCAGCCTTCAACTGTGTAGTGCGCTGCTGCTGATTAATACGCCAAAAGCAGGAAGGGGTGAAATAGTCAGTTTTCTGTCCCCCCGGGCCCCTCTGAACACAGGGGAGACCCGGAGAAGTTTTTTTTCTAAAATACCTCACAGCCGGAGATTAGCTTATTGGTGGACAGAGTTTGGGAGTCCCCGTCCACTCTACCTCCGCTGTCACTGAAAC
The DNA here is from genome assembly GCF_042186555.1 of Aquarana catesbeiana. Taxonomy (NCBI): domain Eukaryota; kingdom Metazoa; phylum Chordata; class Amphibia; order Anura; family Ranidae; genus Aquarana; species Aquarana catesbeiana. The sequence goes on along the minus strand of NC_133325.1, from coordinate 787,095,019 downwards.
CGGCCCACTGAGACATTGGCCCACCGGGAAACTCCCGGCAGTCCCGATGGCCAGTACATGCCTGCTTAAGAACGTAAACCTTTCTTGGAGATGCCCAAAACCATTAACCCTCCAAATCCAAGACCCAAAAGAAGAAATCTGAATCCCGTCTCTGGTAAATCTTTCTCGAATGCCCAACAACCTAATATCTCTAGTGGGGGTGAAACTCTTCCAATCATCCCTTTCCTCCTATCAGAAGTAGGTTACATGGATATTTTGCAGAATTTTCCCATAAAAACTACATACAGCCAATAATAGTCAACCTAAACAGAAAGTTCACTCAGCTGGTATACAACATTCTTCGATCTTACCGGCTCTTGGCCCCTGTGGGTAACGGACAGTAAAAACAAGAAGATTCAGATTCAAGCTGCTAAAAAAAAAAAAAAAAAAATCTAGCCTTATAAAGGAGCCTTCTCGAAATCCAAAAGATTAGCGAAAAATAAGATAAGAGAAACTAGAAGGGCAAAACCAAGAAAAAAAGATGTAAGGACCCATTGTACAATGAATTCCAAAAATGATATATACAATCTCTCTTCCTGGGAATCCCTTGTGGACCTCCAGGTCACCAGAACTTCTGTCCCCTTTATGACTTGTCTGGGGACAACCCAAAATTTTGGGGTTTTCTCTCCCATTCAATGATAACAGTAAACAGGACAAATAGAGAGGGTACAGACAGCATTTTAAAAAAAAAAACTGACAGGGATTCTAACCCCTCTCGACTCCATCCAAAACTAAAAAAATTATGTCTCTTTATTTAATCACTTCAGCCCCGGTAGATTTACCTCCCTTCATTATCAGGCCATTTTTTTGCGATACGGCACTGCGTTACTTTAACTGACAATTTCGCGGTTGTGCGACGTTGTACACAAATAACAAAATAGAAAAAATAGAGCTTTCTTTTGGTGGTATTTGATCACCTTTGCGGTTTTTATTCTTTGCGTTATAAACAAAAAAACAAACTGACAATTTTGAAAAAAAAAACTAAATAATAAATAAAATATAAAATAAAATATAAAATATAAATAAAATATTTTTTACTTTCTGTAAAACATATCCAATAAAAAAATATTTTAAAAAAATCTAATTTCTTCTTCAATTTAAGCCGATATGTATTCTGCTACATATTTTTGGTAAAAAAAATCCCAATAAGCGTATATTGATTGGTTTGTGCAAAAGTTATAGCGTCTACAAAATAGGGGATAGATTTATGGCATTTTTATTTTTTTTTTTTTTTACTAGTAATGGCGGCGATCTGCGATATTTTTCGGGGCTGCGACATTACGGCGGACACATCGGACACTTTTGACACATTTTTAAAACCACTGACAATTATAGAGCGATCAGTGCTATAAAAAATGCACTGATTACTGTGTAAAAATGTCACTAACTGGGAAGGGGTTTTTATTTTTTGCGCTATAAACAAAAAAAAGAGCGACAATTTTGAAAAAAAAAACCCACAATAGTTTGTACTTTTCGCTATAATAAATATCACCAATTTTTTTGAAAAAAAAGCTTTTTTTTCCCTCAGTTTAGGGCGATATGTATTCTTCTGCATATTTTTGGTAATAAAGATCGCAATAAGCATATATTGATTGGTTTGCGCAAAAGTTATCGCGTCTACAAACTATGGGATATTTTTATGGAATTTTTATTTTTTTTATTTTTTTTATGGCCAATGGCGGAGATCAGCGACTTATAGCGAGATTGCAATATTGCGGTGGATAATCGCACACAAAGTGACACTTTTTGGGGACCAGTGACACTAATACAGTGATCAGTGCTAAAAATATGCACTGTCACTGTACTGGTAGGACAGGGGTTAACATCAGGGGCGATCAAAGTGATTGCTTTCTAACTGTGCGGAGGAGGTGCTTGTACTGTAAGAAGACAGAGATCCGTGTTCCTGCTTAGCAGAAACACAAGATCACTGTCTTCTCCTGTCACAGAACAGCGATCTGTCTTGTTTACATAGGCAGACCAAAGTTCTGTCTGCCTCGGGAACGCTGTGTCCAATCACAGTGGGAGCTGGTCACTGGGGGGGCCCCGCACGTGCTCGTCCCAGACCAGGAAGAGCAAAATCACGCACAGGTACGTAATTTCGAACACAGAGAGGCCGCCCCGCTGCAATAATGTACGTGGGGTGGTCCAGAAGAGGTTAAAAAAAGGCTTAACTTTGCACCTGATTACAGACCAAAATAATTTCTACTTTTTAAAGACCCTTGAACTTCATTCTCAATCATTAAAAGCTAATAAAAAATTGTTTCCAACACTATTTATAATTCACTTCCCACCACGATTAAAAATCAAGACTAGACATGTGCACTACCAAAAAAAAGTGTTCGTTTTCGTTTCATTCGGGGATTTTTTTGTTTGTTTTTTGGGGCATTCGTTATAATCGAAACTTGTTATTTCGAATAAATTCGGAAATTCGACATCCGAAAAAATTCGGAAGTCTGAAAATTTGGAAATTCGAAAATCCAAAAAATTTGAAAATCCGCAAACAAAAAAGAAAAACCAAAATTTTGAAAGAACGAAAATCCGAAAATTCAAAAATCCAAAAATCTGAAAATGCTAAATAATAACTAACTAACTAATAATAACTATTAAATTATAGGTATTGGAATCTCCTTTCAAATTTGGCTGTTAGTGAACATATGGAATATGAATTTATCTGAAGTTACGAACTATCTTAAATAACGAATGCCACATCTAAACAAGTGGAATGTAACAAATTAAAAATAATAAATAATAAATTAAAAAAAATTATTATTATTATGATTTATTATTATTAATTCATTACTTTCCATTAGTTTAGATGCAGCATTCGTTGTTTTGGATAATTCAAAACTTCGGATTAATTTGTATTCGTTATGTTCACTAACAGCCAAATTTAAAAGGAAATTCCAATACCTATAATTTAATAGTTAGTAATAGTTATTAGTTAGTAAGTATTTAAGATTTTTGAATTTTCATGTTTTCTAATTTTTGGATTTTCGTTCTTTTGAACTCATGATTTTTGTTCTTATTTTCGGATTTAGGAATTTTCAGATTTTCAGATTTTGGAATTGTCAAATTTCCGAATTTCTGAATTTTCGAATGTTTCCGAATTTTTGAATCTTCGCATTTACGAATTTTCGCATTTCGGAAAAATTTGTTACATAGTTTTTTGTTAATTCGAATATTTCCGAATTAACAAAGTTGTCTAATTTTGTAAAAAAATCTAATTCGGAACTAAACAAATTGCACATATCTAATCAAGACACTTGCCTCACATTGGAACAAGATCTCCCTATCTAAGATGTGTTAAGGTCACCATACATGTATTAACTTGACTGTAAAAACCTAATTTGAAGATTTAACCACTAGACATCCGCGCTATGGCCGAATGACAGCCACAGCGCGGACCTGCATTCCCGGGAGGCCGTCATATGATGGCCTCCCCTGTGCACGCTCCCTGCGTGCGCCCTGCAGGGCGCGCGCCGGGCGCGCTGTGATCACTGAGTCTATGAGACAGTCCCGGCCCCTTACCATGTGATCAGCTGTCAGCCAATGACAGCTGATCACATGATGTAAACAAAACATCGGTAATCGGTTGTTTTTTTACTCACGCTGACAGCGCGAGTAGAAAAAAAAGCCGATCACCGGCTCACATGTCAGGGACATCGGTCCCGAAGTGGAAGAGGCACCTCATCAGTGCCCACTAAAAGTGCCACCTAACAGTGCCCACAGTGCCACCTAACAGTGCCAACAAGTGCCACCTATCAATGCAAACAAGTGCCACCTATCAATGCCCACAAGTACCACCTATCAATGCCCACCTGTAGTGCCAATCAGTGCCACCTGCCAGTGCTGCCCATCACTGCCACCCATCAGTGCCCATCACTGCCACCCATCAGTGCCCATCACTGCCGCCTAACAGTGCCCATCGCTGCCGCCTCATCAGCGTACATCAATAAAGGAGAAAAATTACCAGTTTTAAATTTTTTATATAAAAAAATCAGATGTATAAAAATCCGCCCACTCATACACCCAAAAACGCTGCGCTGATGGCAAAAACCTAAATCTGAGCTGCTGCTTAAATGATAAGTATACAGTAAAAAATTGATTCACCACAAACTCGCTCCTAGTGAACTCAAAATAGCAGCGCTAAAGGTGATCCCTAATCAAATAATGAGGTGTAGTGAAGAGTGATAAGCTGATGTATCAACCTGTGCAATGATTACATCACGTCCTCATCCTTCATCATTAATGTGCATACAATGACATACTCAAAAAAATCACAAACGAATGGTGCATATAAACCAATTAAGTGAATAACGTATCTGTGCACATACAAATATAATGTGAAAATTATAACTGAGAGCCAATGTGAATTAACTCGCAAAAAAATTATTATATCTATAAAGTGTGTCCACAAACAATCCAAAAGTAAAATAGTCCAAAACAAAATCCGTGACGTGTTTGTAGTGCAAATCTTCTACTTAAATGAATCTTCCACCGCACCTCTGTGACTGTGAATCCACTCCCCTTAGGTGAATGCACTCACCAGCTCCTTTTGCCCACACTCTCGTGTCAGGGCCAACAAGCTTTTATCCCACACTCACAAGGGATAAGATTGGTCTTCAGTGGTAAACCTGTACACCTTTACTTCTCCAAAGTGTAATGCCCAAGAGCTCTCAGATGCTGTGGATCTCTGCAAGTAGAGGTCAAACCCACATGTATCCCCACGGGGATGATGATAATTCCCGGTGGTGTCTCTGAAGGGTTAAATAAAACCTGGAGAATCAGCCTTCCAAGGGGGATATATCAGCCGTCCAACAGGAAGATATCAGAGATGCAGGACCAGGTCAGCAGTAATGAGCATCAGATATAAGAGTAAACGACTCCAGTGTAAATATAAAAAAAATTAAAAGTACAATCTAAGTGCACTCCGTTGTTTAATAAGAAACAGTAACAGACATGAAGTAAAAACGAGCGCTCGTTTTTACTTCATGTCTGTTACTGTTTCTTATTAAACAACGGAGTGCACTTAGATTGTACTTTTAATTTTTTTTATATTTACACTGGAGTCGTTTACTCTTATATCTGATGCTCATTACTGCTGACCTGGTCCTGCATCTCTGATATCTTCCTGTTGGACGGCTGATATATCCCCCTTGGAAGGCTGATTCTCCAGGTTTTATTTAACCCTTCAGAGACACCACCGGGAATTATCATCATCCCCGTGGGGATACATGTGGGTTTGACCTCTACTTGCAGAGATCCACAGCATCTGAGAGCTCTTGGGCATTACACTTTGGAGAAGTAAAGGTGTACAGGTTTACCACTGAAGACCAATCTTATCCCTTGTGAGTGTGGGATAAAAGCTTGTTGGCCCTGACACGAGAGTGTGGGCAAAAGGAGCTGGTGAGTGCATTCACCTAAGGGGAGTGGATTCACAGTCACAGAGGTGCGGTGGAAGATTCATTTAAGTAGAAGATTTGCACTACAAACACGTCACGGATTTTGTTTTGGACTATTTTACTTTTGGATTGTTTGTGGACACACTTTATAGATATAATAATTTTTTTGCGAGTTAATTCACATTGGCTCTCAGTTATAATTTTCACATTATATTTGTATGTGCACAGATACGTTATTCACTTAATTGGTTTATATGCACCATTCGTTTGTGATTTTTTTGAGTATGTCATTGTATGCACATTAATGATGAAGGATGAGGACGTGATGTAATCATTGCACAGGTTGATACATCAGCTTATCACTCTTCACTACACCTCATTATTTGATTAGGGATCACCTTTAGCGCTGCTATTTTGAGTTCACTAGGAGCGAGTTTGTGGTGAATCAATTTTTTACTGTTAAATTTTTTCTAACAAAATATTAAAGAATTAAAAATTTTTTTTTTTAAAAATTCAGTTTTTTAAATTTTTTTAACAAAAAGTAAAAACCGCAGAGGTGATCAAATACCACCAAAAGAAAGCTCTATTTGTGGTGAAAAAATGCTAAAAATTTCATTTGGGTACAGTGTTGTATGACCGCGCAATTGTCAAAGTGTATCAGCGCTGAAAGCTGAAAATTGGTCTGGATAGGAGGGGGGTTTAAGTGCCCTGTAAGCAAGTGGTTAAACTATTAGGTCACTCTGTATCTGTATCCAGTTAATGTACAACATAGTTGTTGGAGATCAAAAAAGAGGAGGATTAGGATTATTGCGGTGCTTGTAATGAATACTAGATAACGAGTAAAATAAAAAAATATAATTTCTTTATTGATACAAAGATGAAAAAAAGGAGCAAAAATTTCAATTAAAACCAATATAGAGCAAAACGTAATACATGTACTGGGTCGCTGGTGTCCCAACGGAAAGGAAGGTGGTTTCACCAATGATGGCTTCCTCAGGGGATACTGTGTATCCCCTGAGGAAGCCATCATTGGCAAAACATGTTGGGACTCAACATCTATCTGTGACCACTGTGACAAAATGCAAATCGCGGCAAAATCATCTAAAAAAACTAAGGAAAAAATGCACTACATGCCTTTCTGCAGCTTCTCCATTGAAGTCTATTGAACCAAAAACACAAAAAAAATGCAGCAATTTGCATCTTAACCCCTTCCCGCCGACCGTACGCAGATATGCGTACTCGGCTGTCCGGGGTTATACCGGGAAGCTGCAGGCATCATCCCGGTACCGTTGTTTACAGCGGGCGATCGGCTACCCGTGTATAACAACCGATGCGGCTAAAAGCCGCTCGGCTGTTATACCGGAGGAGCGGGAGGGGACATCCCCCCCTCCCGCCGCCGCTGTTACCGGGCCTCCCGTGCGATCGGGAGGCCCGGTGTCCGATCGGGTATCTTCGGCAGCTGGGGGCGGGCTGGAACGAAGCTGCGAGCGGCTTCGTTCCAGCCTTCTCGTTGTAAACGCGGAAGCGACGTCATGACGTCACTTCCCGTTTACTCGGCTGCCAATGGCGCCGAATTTAAAAAAGTACACAGTATTCAGAATCGCCGTTTTCGGCGATCTGAATACTTTGAAGTGTAAAGGAGGGATGGGGGGTCTTTTAGACCCCCGATCTCTCCATAAAGAGTACCTGTCACCACCTATTACTGTCACAAGGGATGTTTACATTGCTTGTGACAGCAATAAAAGTAAAAAAAAAAAAAAAATTTTTAAACACAATTTATAAAGTACAAAAATAAATAAAATAAATAAATAATAAAAAAAATTTTTTAAAGTGCCCCTGTCCCCGCGAGCTCGCGCAGCGAAGAAAACGCATACGGAAGTCACGCCCGCATATGTAAACGGTGTTCAAACCACACATGTGAGGTATCGCCGCGATCGTCAGAGCGAGAGCAATAATTCTAGCCCTAGACCTCCTCTTTAGCTCAAACCTGGTAACCGTAAAAATTTTTTAAAGCGTCGCCTATGGAAATTCATAGGTACCGTAGTTCGTCGCCATTCCACGAGTGCGTGCAATTATAAAGGGTGACATGTTTGGTATCTATTTACTCGGCATAACATCATCTTTCACATTATACAAACAAATTGGGGTAACTTTACTGTTTGGATTTTTTAAAATTCATGAAAGTGTCACTTTTCCAAAAATTTGCGTTTAAAACACCGCTGCACAAATACCGTGTGATAAAAAATATTGCAACAATCGCCATTTTATTCTCTAGATTCTCTGCTAAAAAAATATATATAATGTTTGGGGGTTCCAAGTGATTTTCTAGCAAAAAATACGGATTTTAACTTGTAAACACCAAATTTCAAAAATAGGCTTAGTCATGAAAGGGTTAAAAAGTCCCTGACCCTTTCCAAAAATGCAGAGGCACAAAAATGCATTGATGTGAACATGTTCCATGGGAACCCTTGTTAACTACTTAACCACTTAATGACTTCAGCCCCCGAAGAATTTACCCCCTTCCTGACCAGAGCACTTTTTGCGATTCAGCGCAAAGACGCTTTAACTGACAATTGCGCGGTCGTGCGACGTTACACCAAAACAAAATTGACGTCCTTTTTTTCCCCACAAATAGAGCTTTTTTTATAGTATTTGATCACCTCTGTGGTTTTTATTTTTTGTGCTATAAACAAAAAAAGCGACAATTTTGAAAAAAAAAGCAACATGTTTTACTTTTTGCTATAATAAATATCCCCCAAAAATATATAAAAAAACAAATTTTTCCCTCATTTTAGGCCGATATGTATTCTTCTACATATTTATTGGTAAAAAAAATCACAATAAGCGTATAATGATTGGTTTGCACAAAAGTTATAGCGTCTAGAAAATAGGGGATAGATTTATGGCATTTATGGCATTTTTATTATTAATTTTTTTTATTAGTAATGGCAGCGATCTGCGGTTTTTATCGTGACTGCGACATTATGGCGGACACATCGGACACTTTTGACACTATTTTGGGACCATTATCATTTATACAGCGATCAGTGCTATAAAAATGCGCTGATTACTGTGTAAATGACACTGGCAGGGAAGGGGTTAAACACTAGGGGGCGATCAAGGGGTTAAGTGTGTCCTAGGGAATGATTCTAACTGTGGGGGGATGGGCTACCACTGACATTACAGAGATCACTGCTCCCGATGACAGGGAGCAGTGATCTCTGTCATATCACAAAGCAGAACAGGGAAATCTCCCCGTTCTGCCGCTCCGTGACACGATCGCGGGACACCGCAGAACATCGAGTCTGCGGGACCCGCGGGCACGGTCACGCTGTATGCGGCGGGCGCGTGACCACTATTTTTTTTCATATTGTGAAAGATAATGTTATGCCGAGTAAACTGATACACAACATGTCATGCTTCAAAATTGCGCCCGCTCGTGGAACGGCGACAAACTTTTACCCCTAAAAATCTCCATAGGCGAGGTTCAAAAAAATTCTACAGGTTGCATGTTTTGAGTTACAGAGGAGATCTAGGGCTAGAATTATTGCTCTTGGTTTAACGATCGCGGCGATACCTCACATGTGTGGTTTGAACACTGTTTTCATATGTGGGCGCTACTCACGTATGCGTTCGCTTCTGAACGCGTGCTCGGCGAGACAGGGTGCGTTTAAACTTTTTTTCTTTCATATTTATTTTACTTTTTTTTCTTTTTTTTTTGACACTGTCCTTATGCATTGTAGCCCCTCAAAATGTTACATTCTTAATTCATTTTAGTTACAGATATAAGGGACGGCTATGGGAACCAATTACGCTCCAACTACGCTCCCAGTTACACAAACAGTTTTCTATTTCTTCTTTAACACTTTTGGCCCCTTGTTGTTAAACCCTTTAACATCGCCAGCTGTGGCCCTTTAAGGGGGCTTTAATGACCGGGAAGTGGCTCGGCTTCTTTATTTTGTGATTACTGTTATTGGCTCTCGCAGTGGACATATGATCGGGAGAACAATCACGATGGCTCCCTTTAAGGACCCTTGACCAACAGCTGATGGCAGCATTCAAGAGAAAAGAAATCCAGATGCTGTACTCCCGGCAATGAGATCCAAAAAGCCTTTATTCAATAAAACTGTAGAAAGCACACAGATGTACAGGCAGGGGAGGGAAGGGGTTAACGCCTTTCAACATTTACATTGTGTTTTATCTAAAGCCATCAGCTTAGTCAGCATTCCAGGAGAACTTAGTGATAGCGCCCTCAGCACACAAGGTTAACTTGTCTCTTTTGCTGATCGATTCTAGCTTTCCAAATTCTTTAGTTTGTCTTTAAGTTTTTTATTTGCACAAAAAATATTCATGTGTTTCATGCTGAATATTAAAGGGGTTATAAACTCTCGTGTTTATTTCATCTTAATGCATCCTATGCACTTAACCACTTAAGGACCGAGCCTCTTTTTGAGATTTGTTGTTTACAAGTTAAAAACAGTTTTTTTGCTAGAAAATTACTTAGAACCCCCAAAACATTATACATTTTTTTTTCTAACACCCTAGAGAATAAAATAGTGGTTGTTGCAATACTTTCTGTCACACCGTATTTGTACAGCGGTCTTACAAGCGCACTTTTTTTTGGAAAAAATACACTTTTTTGAATTAAAAAATTAAGGCAACAGTAAAGTTAGCCCAAATTTTATTTTATATTGTGAAAGATAATGTTACACCGAGTAAATTGATACCCAACATGACACGCTTCAAAATTGCGCCCGCTCGTGGAATGGCGACAAACTTTTACCCTTAAAAATCTCCATAGGCAACGTTTAAAAAATTCTACCAGTTGCATGTTTTGACTTACAGAGGAGGTGTAGGGCTCGAATTATTGCTCTCGCTTTACCGATCGTGGCGATACCTCACGTGTGTGGTTTGAACACAGTTTTCATATGGGGGCGCGACTTTCGCATGAGTTCGCTTCTGCACGCGAATTTGGCGGGATTGGGCGCATTTAAAAAATGTTTTTTTCTTATTTATTTTACCTTTTATTTTTTATTTTTACACTGTTCTTTTAAAAAAAAATGTGTCACTTTTATTCCTATTACAAGGAATGTAAACATCCCTTGTAATAGAAAAAAAGTATGACAGGACCTCTTAAATATGAGGTCTAGGGTCAAAAAGATCTCAGATCTCACATTTACACTAGAATGCAATAACAAAAAAACAAAAAAAGTCGCTTCCGCCCTGAAATGCTATGGAGATGGGTGGGGACCACGTTCCCCCCACTCGTCTCCATTCCACAGAGCAGAAAGGATCCGATCGCCTCCCCCGCTGCCGCAGCCGACGGCTCCGGTAAGCGTTGGAGGGCACCGAAGTGCAGCGGGAGGGGGAACCCTCTCCTGCCGCCGATAAAAGTGATCTTGCGGCGAATCCGCCGCAGAGACCACTATTATCGGAAACCGGACCGCCGCCCGAACAAGAGGATACCGGGGTTATGGCAGCTAGCTGCTGCCATAAAAACGATATCCCTCTTCAAAGTAAGGACGTATATTGGCGTGCGGCGGTCCGGAAGTCGTTAAGGTCACCTGGCAGTGACCGGCCCCCCAGCCCCCCCCCCCCCCCCCCGTTTTGCTTACCTGAGCCCTGGAATTTCTAACGGCGGGGGGCGACTCTGCCCGGGGTTCTCGCCACTTAATTGGATAGATTGATAGCAGCGCAGCCATTGGCTCCCACTGCTGTCAATCAAATCCAGTGACGCGTGCTCCGGGGGGGTGGGCAGAGTCATACATTCAGCGGCTATGGACGCCGAATGCTGGACTTGGGAGCGTGCCCGCAAGGACACCCCCCCGCGGGGAGAGCGCTTCTCCTAGGGGGTTATCTGATGTGGGGAGGACCCCAGAAGACCAGGTTCGGGGCCACTCATCAGTGGAGGTAAGTATGATATGTTTGTTGTTTTAATCTCATCCTCTGGAGGAGTATCAATTGCTGTAACAAGTGTCTCATAGCTGTCCTGGAGACCATTGAAAAGCAGCGCCACTCTATATGTTACATAATTACATAGTTGGTGAGGTTGAAAAAATACACCAGTCCATCCAGTTCAACCTATGATGTGTGTGTGCGTTTATGTCAATAGTACATTGCATACCCCTGTATGCTGCCATCATCAAGGAGCCCATCTAATCGTTTTTTGAAACTATCGATGATCCCTGCTGGTACCACTTCTTGTGGAAGAGAATTCCACATTCTTACCGCTCTGACAGTAAAGAACCCTCTACGTAGTTTAAAGTGATTGTAAAGCTTCGATTATTTAAAAAAAAAACACAAACATATCATACTTACCTCTACTGTGCAGCTCGTTTTGCACAGAGTGGCCCCGAACCTGCTCTTCTGGGGTCCCTCGGCGGCTCCTCCCCACATCAGTTAACCCCCTAGGAGAAGTGGGGGGTTACCTTGCGGACGCACTCCCGAGTCCAGCATTTGGCGGCCATAGCCGCCAAATGTATGACTCGGCCCCGCCCCCTGGCACCCACATCATTGAATTCGATTGACAGCAGCCGGAGCCAATGGCTGCCCTGCTATCAATCTATCCAATCAAGAGCCGAAAACCCCGGGCAGAGGAAGAGCGTGTCCCCGCTGGGTCAAGTTCCAGGGCTCAGGTAAGTAAAACAGGGGGCTGGGGGGCCGGTCACTGCCAAAACACGAAGGTTTACAACCCCTTTAAGGTTAAACCGCTTCTCTTCCAATTTTACTGAATGGCCGTGTGTCTTTTTAAATTCTCTTTCACTGAAATGTTTTTTCCCTATGCTAGGGTCGCCAGCAGGGGAGGCCCGTCCATTAAAGCGGAGCTCCGGCCGAAATATGACTTTTAACCCCTTGCCGACCAGCCGCCGTCATTATTCTGCGGCAGATCGGCATGATCACGCGAACCGTCGTAGCTGTACGTCAGCTCCTTTAAGCGGAATAGCAGCGCGCCCTCTGAATTGCGGGGGTGCTGATGCTCGTGGCCAGCGGTCGCAATGACCGCCAGCTGCGCAATTGAGGGCACGAGAGGCAGAACTGGGACATGTGTGTGTAAACACACAAATCCCTGTTCTGTAAGCTGAGGAGAGGCAGATCGTGAGTTCCTAATAGCTAGGAACCACGATCTGTCATCTCCAATAGTCAGTCCCCTCCCCTTCACAGTTAGAACACACACTAGGGAACACAGTTAACCCCTTGATCACCCCTAGTGTTAACCCCTTCCCTGCCAGTGACATTTACACAGTAATCCGTGCATTTTTATAGCACTGATCGCTGTATAATTATCAGTAGTTTCAAAAATGTGTCAATCGCCGTCATTACTAGTAAAAAAAGTATATAAAAAAAATGCCATAAATCTATCCCCTATTTTGTAGACGCTATAACTTTTGCGCAAACCAATCAATATACGCTTATCGCAATTTTTATTACCAAAAATATGTAGCAGAATACATATTGGCCTAAAATTAAAAAAAAATTGGGGATATTTATTATAGCAAAATATTGTGTTTTTTTTTTCAAAATTGTCGCTCTTTTTTTGTTTATAGCCCAAAAAAATAAAAACCACAGAGGTGATCAAATACCACCAAAAGAAAGCTCTATTTATGGGAAAAAAAGGACATCAATTTTGTTTGAGCGTCGCACGACTGCGCAATTGTCAGTTAAAGCAATGCAGTACCAAATCGCAAAAAATGGCCTGGTCATTGAGCAGCCAAATCTGAAGTGGTTAATGTAAAAACACCCCTAGGATACTCATGCCTCATGCAATGTAACAAAGGTATGCTGTAGACTATGCCCAGTTTTCTATCTGTGCAGCATTGTTTGTTTTCTTACTTTGTGAAGTTTCTGCACAGTGTGGCCATCTCCAGTGTGGGCATCTGAAGCCACAGTGGAGATTCCTGGATTCCGTGCATGCTGGCTACCCAGCATGCACCTGCCGATCTCGCGCATGTGCAGTGCAGTGCAATTTTGCAATGCCAAGCTGACCAAGATTTTCTATAGACAGCAATGTTAAATGTTACTGGAGCCGTGCAATGCCAAGCTGGCCAGGAATTTCCATAGACCCCAATGTTAAATGTTGCTGGAGCCGTGCGATGCCAAGCTGGCCAGGAATTTCCATAGACCCCAATGTTAAATGTTACTGGAGCCGTGCAATGCCAAGCTGGCCAGGAATTTCCTTAGACCCCAATGTTAAATGTTACTGGAGCCGTGCGATGCCAAGCTTGCCAAGAATTTCCATAAACGCCATGCCAAGCTGACCAAGATCTCCCAGAAGACAATGCAAAACCGGAAATGACGCACAGCGCCGCAGCCCCCTAGAGGAGGAAGTGAAATTAGATATAGGCATAAATCAGGTAAGTGAACAGAAAAAATAAAAAATAAATTGCCAATTAATTTTAAAGCGGAGTTCCACCCATTTAAAAGTCAGCAGCTACAAAACGTTGCAGACTTTTATTAATCAGACACTCACCTGCCCCACGGTCCAGCGATGCGGGCGTATGAAGCCCCCACTCCTCTCCCCCTCCTCTCTGTGGCGCCAGCATTCTAACTGTGGGCGCCCGGCTGTGGCTTCACAGCTGGGCGCGCACTGCGCATACGCGAGCCGCACTGCGTGCTGTGAATGGCCGGGCAATTTTCTGGGACCTGTGACATGTCCCAGAAGATTGCAGGGAGGGAGGGGGGAGAGGTGATCTTCCTTCCGGCGCTGAGCAGCCAGGGGAGAAAGCGATCGGAGCCCACCCAGGTGTGTTGGAATAGCGAAAGAATATTCGCTATTCTAACAATGAATCGCCTCTCTGCCAATCAGGAAGCGCAGGTGTGAGACACGTTTTCCGATTGGCCAAAAGAGAAGCGTTCTGATTGGCCACCGAGGAGGAGGGAGGAGACGGAAGCCGCCGAGCAGGGGAAGGAGATGCCCGCTCCTGATGCCCGTAGACGAGAGCCGGGGAAGCCACTCGTAGTTGAGTTGAGCCGACTGGGGGGGTGGGGGGGTACCACATCGCTATCATGTCCCCTCTCAAGCGTCTCCTCTCCAGAGAGAACAAGTTCAAAGCTTGTAGCCTTTCTCCATAGCTGAGGTCCTCCAGTCCCTTTATTGGCTTTGTTTCTCTTCTCTGGACTCTCTCCAGTTCCAGCACATGAAATGATTTGAAAGTTTTTGTATTTCTTCTCCCATAGCTCATCATCTGGATGAGCATCAAGTAGAGTTGCCACCTTATCCCTTTAAACCCGAACACATAGGAATTACACAGGTTCAGCCACAGAACCTGTGTAATTAATGTGTTCGGGTTTAAAGGGATGAGGTGGCAACCCTAGCATCAAGTGCTGTTACAAGTGTCTCATAGGGATCTCGGAGACCATGGAGTAGTAGTGCTGTTTTACTGTATATGAAAGTCTTTTATTTCTTCTCCCATAGTTCATCATCCAGACAAGCAACAAATGCTCTAACGGGTGTCTCATAGCTATCTCGGAGGCCATTGAGTAGCAGTGCTGCTATATGAAAGTGCAGCATTTTTTCTCCTGAAGCTCGTAGCGTTCCACCATTTCTAAAGTACATCTTACACAGTCCTGTGCTGGTCTTTCATTAGCTTGGTCTGGTATAGGCTTCAGAATCTTGTTAAGATTTCCTCTCTCGTGTACTTTCAGTAGCTCCTCAAACATTTATTTTGCGGCTTCACACTCTCATATGTACACAATGATCATCATCTATACTCCGGGATGTGGTACTTGGAACATTTTAATATTTCTCCATTTATCTGTTTGTGGGGTGGGTGTGGGCTCTTGTATACACTTCCATGAACTCTCCCTTATCACCAGCATGTTCATTTTAAATTTCCTGCACTGGAACCACATTCTGGTTGGGTTTGT
Organism: Aquarana catesbeiana; assembly: GCF_042186555.1. Lineage (NCBI taxonomy): Eukaryota > Metazoa > Chordata > Amphibia > Anura > Ranidae > Aquarana > Aquarana catesbeiana. The sequence goes on along the minus strand of NC_133325.1, from coordinate 787,079,714 downwards.
GTGCACGAGATGTCGCAGGCAGACCTACTGAAGTGGAATCTCAACATGACCCCCTCCGGCTGTAAAATTTGTACCAAATACAGTTTGTATACACATTCCTAAATCTTGTGAGACTGCATCCACTTTGTAAGGGGGGGCACAGCTGGGGACATCTGATGTAAAGGGGGCTCCGCTGGGGACATCTGATGTAAGGAGGGGCACCGCTGGGGACATCTGATGTAAGGGGGGCTCCGCTGGGGACATCTGATGTAAGGAGGGGCACTGCTGGGGACATCTAATGTAAGGAGGGGCTCCGCTGGGGACATCTGATGTAAGGAGGGGCACCGCTGGGGACATCTGATGTAGGGGGGGGCTTCGGAGGGAACATCAGATGTAAGGAGGGGCTCCACTGGGGACATCTGATGTAAGGAGGGGCACCGCTGGGGACATCTGATGTAAGGGGGGCTCCGCTGGGGACACCTGATGTAAGGGGGGCTCCGCTGGGGACATCTAATGTAAGGGGGGGCTCCGCTGGGGACATCTGATGTAAGGGGGGCACCGCTGGGGACATCTGATGTAAGGGGGGCTCCGCTGGGGACTTCTTATGTAAGGAGGGGCACCGCTGGGGACATCTGATGTAAGGGGGGCTCTGCTGGGGACATCTGATGTAAGGGGGGCGCCGCTGTGGACACCTGATGTAAGGGGGGCTCCGCTGGGGACATCTGATGTAAGGGGGGCACCGCTGGGGACATCTGATGTTAGGGGGGCACCGCTGGGGACATCTGATGTAAGGAGGGGCACCGCTGGGGACATCTGATGTAAGGGGGGCCACCACTGGGGACATCTGATGTAAGAGGGGCTCCACTGGGGACACCTGATGTAAGGGGGGCTCTGCTGGGGACATCTGATGTAAGGAGGGGCTCCGCTGGGGACACGTGATGTAAGGAGGGGCTCCGCTGGGGTCACCTGATGTAAGGAGGGAATCTGCTGGGGGCACCTGATGTAAGGATAGACTCTGCTGGGGGCACCTGATGCAAGGACAGACTCTGCTGGGGGCACCTGATGGCATCTGGTGGCAGGCGACGTGGCAGGTGACACGCTCAGGGGTTCCACTGATTCTGGATCATGGTGAGTTGAATGATTTCATTCTATATTACAATGTAATAATAGTATTAATGCGCTTCAATCATCCTGATACCACAACAACCATGGTGCTGGGATGATTGAAGCGCTAACACCAGGTGTTTGGAGTTATCTTTATCTGCTGATATGTTAAACTCTGGAATACACATTTCTATTGTGGTGTAGGATCTGGGCCTGCTGTACCTCCATCCCTCTTTCCTTCTTTCTCTCCCTCCCTCTTTTCCCCTTTCTTCTCCATCTCTCATTCATCTCAGACTCTAACCACACCCCCATTTGAACCACGCCCATATAAGCCACGCCCACTGTTTCACGTAAACCATGCCCATTTTTCGATGCCACGCCTACAAACGCATGTCCCACCGCCAATTATAATAAGACTCCGCCTACAGCCAAAAAAGTGTCCCTATAAATTTTTTTTACAATGTTGGCAACTATGACAATGGAATGATCTTTCATCTCCAAGTTTCCATGTAGTTGTTAATTGGTTATGTACAGTAGCTGCATTTTATTTTATATTTGATATATGAATGTGGATTTTAAAATATAGGTGTCTACAATAAAAATATATTTTTGTCTAAATTGTTTGTTTGTGCCTAAAGTCAAAGCCTCTCTTCCAATTTTTTTCTCCTCAATCTATTAGGACGTGAATATTTTCATGAGCCTATGTTTTGTTAAGTAAAGTGACTGAAGTTGTATTGTCTCATTGCAGTTGTTAGTAAAAGTGTTTTTTCTGACAATCAGCTGCAGGGCGTAATCATTGTTAGACACCCCCGCCTTATCTGTAGAATGGTACAGCCCTCAGATAAAAGATTCCCATGTAACAGCCTGGTGTGTGGATCTGGAGATAAGAGTCTGGAAATGAGTGATGATGAGAGTAGTGTTTGTTCTTGTTGTTCATCGGTGGACTCAGGACTTTGCGATATCAAGCCGGGTGATGACGAAGTGCAAGCTCTTTGTGACAAGGTAGGCAGTTACCAACCCATTCTTTTTTATTTTTTTATAAAGGTGTTCCACTATAGAGGTGCCCTGAGGGTACCTAATTTCTGACTTCCATAGTAAGTGAGGTTGAAAAAAAAAAGACGCAAGTCCATCAAGTCAACCCTATGTGTTGGACTTGAGCCTACAGTTGCCACCTCATCCCTTTAAACCTGAACATATATCAATTACACAGGTTCTGTGGCTAATTAAGGTGGTAATTAAACTCACATGGTGTCTTATCTGCATTAAGTCAGCCTCAGAACCTGTGTAATTCATATGTGTTCGGGTTTAAACGGATGAGGTGGCAACCCCACTTGAGCCACTTCATATCTAGCTAAGCCATCTGCTCCCCATCTGTGTTGTCCTTGGCCTGCCTCTCACAGCCATTTGTATCATCGTCATGTGGGGTATGTTAAAGTAAAACTATAGGCAAAACCTTTTTTTTTTTTTTTTTTCCTTTTTGGATAGAGCAAGGGAGGGTTATAACCCCTGTATGTTTTTTTTTTTTTTTTTTTTTTTTTTTTTTTTTTTTTTTTTTTTTTTTTTGTTGTTTTGTTTTGTTTTTTTGCCATCTTTGTCCTATTCAGGAGATTTACCTTCACTTCCTGTCCCATAGCCAAACAGGAAGTGAGAGGGGATCCCTGCAAATTAAAATAATGTCTTGGGGACCAGAACTAATGTCCCCATTGGAATATTTTCCCTCCATTACTCTTCTGGGGACAACCCAGAATTTGGGATTTTCTTTTACTTTCAAATATTTTCTTCGGCAACACAAAGGTTATCACATGTAAACTAACATCTATGGTATGTAAAGATTGCCTACGCAGGGAGAAATGCAGAAACAAGCACTGTTGACAGGTTGGGTCAAACATTAACCCAACGTAAGAGATTGATCAATAGACGAACAGAAAAGATTTAATCATTCATCATTAGGATGATGGTATTTGGCAACATAATATACTTTTTAAGGATGAGAGCGGCTTGAAGGTCCACAGTTGAATGGCCCACCCCCAGCCATAGCCCGGGGGAACGGCAAGGACCAGGCGATGTCGGTGAAGTTCGCAGCAAAGTTCTACCTAACAAAAGTGGGGATATAAAGATAGTAGAAGAGTTGGGAGAAAAGGAGTGGTTCCAAGGATTTGATTCCCACCATGATCCCACGAGCAACAATCAAAAAACATAGGTCAGTTATGGCTCCATGATGGAGGCTTCAAGATCAGGAGGTAAAAATGTATTGTCCCAAGATTGCCAAATTTTGGTGTACCGTCTCACCTTGTCCTGAAGTGTTGCCTCAATCTTGGCATGTATCATCGCCTGAGTAACTCGATTTTTCGTAGCGACCGTGCAAAGGCACTGAATTTTTTTTTTTTTTTTTTTTTTTTCGTATTGGGATACATTTTGAATAATTGCAAAATACTTTGCATGTTTTGTTTGCTACTTTTATACACTGAGAATGAATGGCACTTAGTACAACATCTCTCTGTGTGAGCCACAGGAGTCTCACTGCCAACTGTATTTCATACCCACACATGGGAACTTGCTGGACTTGACCCAGCAATGGAACCTTACTGGAATTGTTACATACACTATATTGCCAAAAGTATTGGAACGCCTGCCTTTACACGCACGTGAACTATAATGGCATCCCAGTCTTAGTCCGTAGGGTTCAATATTGAGTTGGCCCACCCTTTGCAGCTATAACAGCTTCAACTCTTCTGGGAAGGCTGCCCACAAGGTTTAGGAGTGTGTCTATGGGAATGTTAGACCATTCTTCCAGAAGAGCATTTGTGAGGTCAGGCACTGATGTTGGATGAGAGAGCCTGGCTCGCAGTCTCCGCTCTAATTCATCCCAAAGGTGTTCTATCGGTTGAGGTCAGGACTCTGTGCAGGCCAGTCAAGTTCCTCCACCCCAAACTCGCTCATCCATGTCTTTATGGACCTTGCTTTGTACTCTGGTGTGCAGTCATGTTGGTACAGGAAGGGGCCATCCCCAAACTGTTCCCACAAAGTTGGCTCCTTTCACACTGAGGCGTTTTGCAAGAGCTAAAGTGTTAAAAATACCACCTGCAAAGCTCCCTGAAAGAGTCGCTCAATGCAATCCAATGTGCAAGCCCCGAAGGCTTTCACACTGGATCGGTGCGCTTGCAGGGCGGTCAAAAAAGTCCTGCACGCCGCATCTTTGGATCGCTGTAGGAGCGGTGTATTTACCGCTCCTAAAGCGCCCCTTCCCATTGAAAACAATGGGGCAGCGCTGCAAACTGCCCCGCTAGCGGCCGAATAGCGCCACTAAAACGGCGCTATATTTAGCGCCACTGTACCACCAGTGTCCGCACGCCTCAGTATGAAAGCACCCTAAGAGTTCTCTTCACTGGAACTAAGGGGCCAAGTCCAACCCCTGAAAAACAACCCCCACACCATAATCCCCCCTCCACCAAATTATTTATGAGGGGTGGCCCAATACTTTTCGCAATATAGTGTGAGCGAGTTTGGGGTGGAGGAACTTGACTGGTCCTCACCTCAACCCAATAGAACACCTTTGGGCCACCCCAAACTCTCTCATCCACACTATATTGCCAAAAGTATTGGCCCACCCCTCCAAATCATTTGATGGAGGGGGGATTAAGGTGTGGGGTTGTTTTTCAGGGGTTGGGCTTGGCCCCTTAGTTCCAGTGAAGGGAACTCTTAAGGCATCAGCATACCAAGACATTTTGGACAATTTCATGCTCCCAACTTTGTGGGAATAGTTTGGGGATGGCCCCTTCCTGTTCCAACATGACTGCGCACCAGTGCACAAAGCAAGGTCCATAAAGACATGGATGAGCGAGTTTAGGGTGGAGGAACTTGACTGGCCTGCACAGAGTTCTGACCTCAACCCGATAGAACACCTTGGGTATGAATTAGAGCAGAGACTGTGAGCCAGGCCTTCTCATCCAACATCAGTCCCTGACCTCACAAATGTGCTTCTGGAAGAATGGTCAAACATTCCCATAGACACACTCCTAAACCTTGTGGACGGCCTTCCCAGAAGAGTTGAAGCTGTTATAGCTGCAAAGGGTGGGCCAACTCAATATTGAACCCTACGGACTAAAGTTGGCCATACACCTGCAGATTTTCTATGGTTAGATGGAAAAAGTGCAACAGATTTCTCCATGTTCGCTAAACTGTGTGGATGGAGGAATCTCCCACTTTTTCCATCTAACCATAGAAAATCTGCAGATGATCTATAGGTGTATGGCCAGCTTTAGCCTGGGATGCCATTAAAGTTCATGTGCATGTAATGGTTTATAGCACAAACCATAAAAAAGCTCTATTTGTGGGGGGGAGGCCATACATTTTATTTGGGTACAGCGTTGCACGACCGCGCAATTGTCAGTTAAAGTAATGTGGTGCCGTATCGCAGAAAATTGCCTGGTCATAAAGGGGGGTAAATCTTTGGGAGCTCAAGTGGTTTTAAAGTGGTTGTAAACCCTTCCATATACCCAGTCAGGTGACCGGCCTCAGCTTATACAGACATGAAACAAATCCTCCTACATAAAAGGTTAATCTGCAGTCTTCTCCTCTACAGCCGATCAAAGTCCAGAATTTTTGCAGTCTGAACTGTGAGGAAAAAGGGTGCAGGGAGCTGAAGTCACACTCTGCAGGGCTCAGTGAGGAGAACTCTGAGAGCTGATCGGAGGGAAGGGACGTCCCCCCTTCACACAACAAACAGGAATAGAGCTAAGGGCTGTCAATCAGCTGGAGCCCCTCCCCTGTCACCATTTTTCTCTTGGTGTCAGGAAAACTTGTCAAAAGTGACTCATTCTGATAACAGAGGAAGGAAGCAGCAGACAGAAATGACACTTGGTGCTCTGGACTGAGACAAGTACACACTATAGGAGGCTATGCTTTGTTCATGTTTCATGTCTGAGGTTTACAACCACTTTAACCCCCTCCCGCCCAGCGTATAGTAAAATGACGGCGGGCGGGATGCACTCCCGTTCTGGGGCGACGTCATATGACATGGCCCCAGTGTCACCGCTCTCTCGCACACCCACGGGGGTGTGCAGCGTGGCAATCGCGGGAGCGCCATGTCCCTAGGACACTGCCCGACCCTTATCTCAAAGAGCCGATGACGCAGCTCTTTACCCATGTGATCGGCTGTGCCCAAAGTTCTGTTTATCGCCTCTCCTCGTCTCACACTGACAGTGTGAGAAGAACCGATCAGCGGCATCTCCTCGTAGGGGAGACTGTACAGATAATCAGGGCACTGATCATCAGTGCAGTGCCCAGGAGTGATGCCAGTCTGGGATCACCAGTGATGCCAATCAGTGTGGCATTCCAGTGCCCATCAGTCCCACCCATCAGTCCAGCAAATCAGTGCCACCTAGAAGTGCCCATTAGTGCCACCTAATCGGTGCTCTTCAGGGCACTGATCATCAGTGCAGTGCCCAGGAGTGACGCCAGTCTTCAGTGATGCCAATCAGTGCTGCATTTCAGTGCCCATCAGTGGTTGCTCATTCGTGCTGCCCACCAGTTCCACCCATCAGTGCTCATTAGTGCACCATATTAGTGCCTCCTCATCAGTGCCCATTAGTGAAGGAGAAAGTATTTATTTACCAGATTTTCTGAGAGAATCTAAAGAACTTTTTTTTTTTTTTTTTTTTTTTTTTAGCTTTATTTTTTGCTAAAAAAAAAAAAAAAAAAAACCCAGCTGTAATTAAATATCACCCAAAAAGCTCTATTTGTATGAAAAGATAAAAAATATCATAGGTATGGCGTTGCATGACCACGCAATTGCCATTCAAAGTGTGACAGCGCTGAAAATTTGGCCTGGGCAGGAAGGGGGTGAAAGTGCCCAGTAGTGAGGTGGTTAAGTAATTGTCAAGGATGGGCAAATGCTTGTCAAATCTTTCCGATCGAAGTTGCTGTGAGCTGCATTGCACACAAGTGGCAGTGACGTTGCAGCAGACCAGTTAGTCTGACCCTTTGCAGCCATGACTGTATCACCGCGGGTACTGTGAGGGTACAGGTATGTAAATCTGGATGGGCTCTCTGACGCGTTTTGTTCTGTGTTTTCAGGTGAAAGCAGAGTTTTTGAAGCAGGCTGGTGTGAGCGCCTCCACTTTCGTTGCCGTCTCCTACAGAGTTCAGAATGTTGCCGGCAAGTTTTACTTTATCAAGGTAATGGCAGTGTTAGAGAAGGCCATTGTTACAGTATGTACCAGTGTTGCCAACTATCAGTATTTTTATGGGCAGCCAGTAAAAAACAGTTAATGCCAGTGACAGGAAACGTTTGCCAGTAAAAAATCTGGGTGTGACGCTCAAGTCGGGAACTGCATATGCCCAGTTCCATTCTGGAGCTGGCCGAGACCATGCAAGCACCTGCTAAAATGTGTTTGGGTGGCACAAATGGGGGTGGGGGGGCGGGTCTGGCTTGTAGCCTGAAGCCGGGTTCACACTGGGACGACATACGCTCCGACATTGGGAGCTCATTTCACATGACATGTATAAATCAATGGTTCCCTATGAGAGCCGTCTTAACTGGTCCAACACAAATCGGTCCGACTTTGAAAAAGGTTCCTGCACTACTTTGGTCCGACTTCAGCCCATTCAATATCATGGAGGTCGGATCATCGTAAGTGATCTGACTTTGGCATGTGACTTGTGCTCCGAAGATTTTGAAGGGGAACCCCACACCAAAATTAAAAAAAAAAACAGCGTGGGTTCCCCCCCCCCCCCCCCCCCCCCCCCCCCAAAATTCATACCAGACCCTTAGCCGAGCATGCAGCCTGGTAGGGCAGGAAACGGTAGGGGGGGGGGGGTAGCAAGCGCCTTAGGGACAAGGACCTCTTTCCGACAATCCTGGGCGGTGGTTGTGGGGGTCTGCGGGCGGCTTATCAGAATCTGGAAGCCCCCATTAACATGGTGGGCCCCCAGATCTTGGCTCCCCACCCTATGTGAATGAGTATGGGGTACACTGTACAATGGGGGTACCCATTCAACCAAAAAGTGTCAAAAGAAATAAAACCAGTACACACGTTTTTGACAAAGTCCTTCATTAAAGTAGCTCCAGCGTGTCTTCTCCCTTTGGTTCTTCTCTCTCTGGTGAAGTCTTCTTCCTCTACCCTGTTTCCCAGAAAATAAGACCTAGCGTGATTGTCAGTGATGGCTGCAATATAAGCCCTACCCCCCAAATAAGCCCTACCCTGAAAACAAGACCTACAAGGACTTTAACTAGGGCTTATTTGGGTGGGTAGGGCTTATATTGCAGCCATCACCGACAATCACGCTAGGTCTTATTTTCGGGGAAACGGGGTAGTTCTCTGTGATGTCTTCTTCCTCCAGTTCTTCTCTCTCTGGTGATGTCTTCTTCCTCCAGTTCTTCTCTCTCTCTGGTGATGTCTTCTTCCTCCAGTTCTTCTCTCTCTGGTGATGTCTTCTTCCTCTGCTTCTCCTCTTTGCTGTTTTCTTCCGATGGGTCTGGTATGGCCTTGGGGAGGAGGGCCTTTTTTTACTTTTGGCGTGGGGTCCCCCCTCAAGATTCATACCAGACTCAAAGGGCCTAGTATTATCAAATCAAAGTCAGATCCTGTTCATTGAAGTCGCATGGAAGTCGGACATTAAGTTGTAGGGCAAAGTAGGAGAGGAAGTCGTCCAACTTCCATGTCGTACCAGTGTAAACCCAGCCTGAATGCTAAAATTTGCAATTAAAACTATAATTTTAGAAATGCCAGTAAAAACGTGGCTGTGCCAGTGAATTTTGGGTGTCCTCCTTCTTTTTTTTTTTTTTTTTTTTTTTTTTTTTTTTTTTTTTCCCTCAAACAATAGGTGCTGGAACTTAACCACGGCCCCCCTACACGCACCCTCCAAATCACATCAAATAGTGGGTGTGTTCAGACAAATTTCACAAACAGTAGGAGGGTCTTAAAAGGGCATTAAATACCAGGATTGCATTACGTGCAGAGCTGTCACTTGTAAACAAAGAAACCAGACTTCTGTGTTTACAAGTTTTTTGTTTTTGTTTTTTTTTGGTTTTTTTTTGTTTTTTTTCCCAACCATATCTTCTCTACACACTGCTTAAGGTGAACTCTTTATGCAGCTATCTAGACTGGACTATCCTCAGCAAGAGGTTTAGTACCTGGACCCCGCTGGATTGGCTCCTATTTGATGCCATGTGTGCCACCTTAGAAATGGAAGAGCAGTCTGTAGCTTCTACTAGTGCTATTACTTGTCTGGGATCCATTTGTCTCCCTAAGACCCCTTTCACACTGGGGTGGTTTGCAGGCGTTATTGCGCTAAAAATACCGCCTGCAAACTGACCCAAAACAGCCGCTGCTGTTTGTTCAGTGTGAAAGCCCGAGGGCTTTCACACTGAAGCGGTGCGCTGGCAGGAGAAGAAAAAATCTCCTGCAAGCCGCATCTTTGGAGCGGTGTATTCACCGCTCCTGCCCATTGAAATCAATGGGACAGCGCGGCTGTACCGCGCCTATAGCAGGGGGTTAAAACCGCACCACTAGCAGCCGAATACCGCAGTAAAACAGCGCTAAAAATAGTGCGTTTTACCGCCGACGTCCCCTACCGCCCCAGTGTGAAAGCAGCCTAAGGCTGCATTCACACCTGAGCGTTGCGTTGTTTTTATGTGCATGCGTTTTTGCATGGTTTTTGTACATCATTTTTGTGCTTACACTCTAACATCCCCCCCCCCCCCACAGTCACACATTATTATACATTTATATAGTTCTGACATATACCATAGCACTGTACAGAGAACACTGAGCCAGTCACATCAGTCTCTGCACCAGAGGAGCTTACACTCTAATGTCCCCCCACACGCTATTATTATACATTTACAGTATCTCACAAAAGTGAGTACACCCCTCATATTTTTGTAAATATTTTATTCTTTTTCAACTGATACTGTTTTTTTGTTTTTGTTTTTCCGTTCAAAAAAAGGATTGCAAGCTCCCGTGAGGCAGATATTGATGTGAAGACATGAAGCTCCTACAGAGAACTAAGATTCATATTGTTCTATGTACAGTATCTCACAAAAGCGAGTACACTCCTCACATTTTATTAGATCTTTTCATGTGACAACACTGAAGAAATGACACTTTGCTACAATGTAAAGTAGTGAGTGTACAGCTTGTATAACAGTGTAAATTTGCTGTCCCCTCAAAATAACTCAACACACAGCCATTAATGTCTAAACCGCTGGCAACAAAAGTGAGTACACCCCCCTAAATGAAAATGTCCAAATTGGGTCCAATTAGGCATTTTCTCTCCTCAATGTCATGTGACTCGTTAGTGTTACAAGGTCTCAGGTGTGAATGGGGAGCAGGTGTGTTAAATTTTGGTGTTATCGCTCTCACTCTCTCATACTGGTCACTGGACGTTCAACATGGCACCTCATGGCAAAACTCTCTGAGGATCTGAAAAAAAGAATTGTTGCTCTACATAAAGATGGCCTAGGCTAGAAGAAGATTGCCAAGACCCTGAAACTGAGCTGCAGCACGGTGGCCAAGACCATACAGCGGTTTAACAGGACAGGTTCCACTGAGAACAGGCCTCGCCATGGTCCACCAAAGAAGTTGAGTGCACATGCTCAGCGTCATATCCAGAGGTTGTCTTTGGGAAATAGACGTATGAGTGCTCCCAGCATTGCTGCAGAGGTTGAAGGGGTGGGGGGTCAGCCTGTCAGTGCTCAGACCATACACCACACACTGCATCAAATTGGTCTGCATGGCTATTGTCCCAGAAGGAAGCCTCTTCTAAAGAGGATGCACAAGAAAGCCTGCAAACAGTTTGCTGAAGACAAGCAGACTAAGGACATGGATTACTGGAACCATGTCCTGTGGTCTGTCTGAGACCAAGATCAACATATTTGGTTCAGATGGTGTCAAATGTGTGTGGCAGCAACCAGGTGAGGAGTACAAAGACAAGTGTGTCTTACTTAGTCAAGCATGGTGGTGGGAGTGTCATGGTCTGGGTCTGAATGAGTGCTGCCGGCACTGGGGAGCTACAGTTCATTGGGGGAGCCATGAATGCCAACATGTACTGTGACATACTGAAGCAGAGCATGATCCTCTCCCTTTGGAGATTGGGCTGCAGGGAAGTATTCCACCATAACGACCCCAAACACACCTGCTGCCTTGCTAATGAAGATGAGAGTAAAGGTGATGGACTGGCCAAGCATGTCTCCAGACCTAAACCCTATTGAGCATCTGTGGGGCATCCTCAAAGGGAAGGTGGAGGAGCACGAGGTCTCGAACATCCACCAGCTCTGTGATGTCGTCATGGAGGAGTGGAAGAGGACTCCAGGGGCAACATGTGAAGCTCTGGTGAACTCCATGCCCAAGAGGGTTAAGGCAGTGCTGGAAAATAATGGTGGCCACGCAAAACATTGACACTTTGGGCCCAATTTGGACATTTTCACTTAGGGGTGTACTCACTTTTGTTGCCAGCGGTTTAGATATTAATGGCTGTGTGAGTTATTTTGAGGGGACAGCAAATTTACACTGTTATACAAGCTGTACACTCACTACTTTTACAATGTAGAAAAGTGTAATTTCTTCAGTGTTGTCACATGAAAAGATCTAATAAAATGTGAGGAGTGTACTCGCTTTTGTGAGATACTGTACATAGAACAATATGAATCTTGGTTCTCTGTAGGAGCTTCATGTCTTCACATCAATATCTGCCTCACGGGAGCTTGCAATCCTTTCTTTGAATGGAGAAACAAAAACAAAAAACGGTATCAGTTGAAATAGAAGTAACAATTAAAGGTAATATTGTGTTTCATTGAAATGTGTTTTTTGGTATTTTCAGGTCCTTTATGGAGACGACGTGTACGCTCACCTCACCGTGTATAAACCAATTCCATTATCAAGAAGGGAACCGTCTTTGCAGAATTACCAGCTGGACAGGACCAAGGATGATGATATTGAAGAGATCTTCTGAAGCTATACATTCTGTTATGTGAAAAGAATGCAAGATGTTACCTGAATGGAGAAGGTGGAAAGCAAGGGACTAACCTTTCTCCAGCTGGAACTGTAACTCTTGCAGGATGTCCGGAGCTTACAATACTGTGTGGGCTAAATCACAGTATGAACCCAACGGCAGCCACACATGGGGCACACGTCATTAGTGGTCATTTCGCTTTACAGTGTAAGTGTCCAAAAATAGTTTTTGATGGGAGTTCAGCTTTAAAGACAATGATTGTCCCAGAATTAAAGCAAGTATTGATTTAATGGGTTGTTTTGTCCTTTCATATGCTGAGGCCAGGTCCTCACAGCAGTTCTCCACACAGGCCTCCTCCCAGGGAGAAGCCCCAAGGGAGAAGGCGTTCTCCAAAGGTTCTCCCAAACATTTTTCATCTCCCCAGACCATACCTCTGAACAACACCAACAGGGATTGGCTAATAGTCATGACCTAGTGGGTAATCATTCCCCCGTTGATTGCATTAGCCTGGAAAAAAGGTTCCAGTAATCAACTCACGAGACTTAGGGGAAACCTAAAAAGAGCAATCATCAGATTGGGCTGGTTATAGCCTAACTGTCAGGAATCGGCAGCAGGGATGGCCAAATCTGCATGACTACACTTGGAAACTGAGACCAGACTATATATAGTAAGGTAAATGTATTAATAGTAAAACAAAAGACCTACAAACACCAGCAACCAGGAAACATGCAAAGTGAAGATACAAGTGAAACACAACCATATAACCAAAATGCCTAACTAGCAATCTAACTTAAAGTGGAGCTGCACCCAAAAATGGGGAAGCTCCACTTGTTCGCACTTTCCACTGCCACATTTGGCACTTTTTTTGGGGAGCGTGGGTACCTGGTTTTGACAGGTACCAGCACACCCACTTCTGGCTCAGATCGCAGACCATGAGGCATGTTTCTTTGGCATCTGGTTACCTTGCACCACTGCACAGCTATAAGAAGCCAGTGCAATCTTCAGAACACTGCACAATAACAGGGAAACACTCTGCTCTAGGCTCACACTCCAGGACCCACCTGAGGACAGGGAAATGGCCAGTACTCTGAAACCCTATGAGAGTTGTATCAGTCCAAGCTACCTCTGGCACTTATATCCCAAAAGCTCACAGTTACCAGGAATCAATTAAAGGTCATTACTCACAAGTCCCCAGTACAGCTGCCACCTTCCAGCTTGTCTCCAGGTCCCCCGCTCTGCCACTGCTAAGACCTCACAGAACAGCGACAGTCTTTAGGCTGCTTAGGAGCAACAGGCCACTGAGGCTTGGAACCCTCCTTGCTAAGAAAAGAACCATCTTTCCAGGATGCCAGGCTCTTTATCACCTCCCCAGACACCCTCTGGGAACACCTCCCCAGGCATTGGCTAGGCCAAATATTCAGGATGGTTATTTGCTTCTTCCAGAGACAGGGAAGCAATCAAACTCCCAGCCTGTGAAACCCTGAATAGGCCAGAATAAACAATCACTGCTTCCTTAATTACAGAAGGAGCCAAAAACAAACTTTACCTAAAATCCTGTGCTAGGAGGATGCTACACATCTAATTCTTTTTATAAGTGAACCACATTCGGGATTAGGTTGTTAGGACATTCCCACACCTATACAGGTAGAATGTCATGTATGTTCGCTAGGAGGGTTCCACACATCTATGATTCCTCTTTTCTTTTCTGAACCACAAAGGTGAACTTAGGTGTGAACCACATTCAGGGTCAGGTTGTGATGACATTCTTACACCTATAGAGGTGGAATGTCAGTATGATCCCCTCTGGCTATAGAAACGGCATCCATTGTGCTAAAGTATGTGTAACGTTTCCGGAATCATGTGGGACGTTAACCCAGCAAGGTGAACAGACCTGTTTGCCACCCTCTAATTTACTGTATCTCCAGGGGTCTGCCTTCTGCTCATGCCATTTCACTGTGTGGATGTCTTAAAAGGTAAAACAAAACATTTACTTTGACAGTGTGACAGACCCAACCGGGACAGCAGGGTAGCCTCTTGCCTACTGACTATGGGCCCTGGCTTTTGAGGGGGCTCTAGTTTTTAGGAGGTGTGTGCCTGGGGGACCTTTTGGAGTGGTTTTCCTTCAGATTCAGGTCCATGTGTCCCCAAAACTCAGATTCTGAGAACTGGAAGACCCTGATACAGATTTTGGGGCCTCTGTCTAAACCAGCATTGACTGCTTCAACAACCCCCCCCCCCCAGGCTCAGAGCAGATGTTAACATAATCCGCTTAAAACAACCTGATGCTGGGGTCTCTTGCTATAATCTGTTTACTAAGGTGTCTTTCTCTCATTGTATAATTTCCCCATTGTGCGCCTCCTAGGTGTGAATTCCCTTTGTTATTTTAGTTACCTATTGTTTCTGTCTGCCTGCTAATCCTCTTGGAGATGTGACTAGCATTGTGCACACTTTACCTTGTTACCGAACCATTGTGGGATGTTTATGTGTTTTATGTTAGCTGTTCATTAGATGTACTGATTACATTACTGTTTACAGTTTGCATTATTTAAGATAATGTGAACAAGTTCTTGCCTGATTTTATGTGGTATATATTCTGTGTGAATTTACAATAAAGTCAGTTCCAGTTTGCACTTATGCCCCGTACACACAGTCGGACTTTGTTCAGACATTCCGACAACAAAATCCTAGGATTTTTTTCCGACGGATGTTGGCTCAAACTTGTTTTGCGTACACACGGTCACACAAAGTTGTCGGAATTTCCGATCGCCAACAATGCGGTGACGTCAAGCACGTACGACGAGACTAGAAAAGGCCAGTTCAGAACCAAGCGCGGCACCATTTGGGCTCCTTTTGCTAATCTCGTGTTAGTAAAAGTTTTGGTGAGAGACGATTCGCGCTTTTTCAGACTCGTGGCTTTCAGAACGTTTTCTGCCGTTCAGTTTGTGCTTGTGGGTTTGTATCTGCTCTTCAGTGCGTGCAAGCAAGTTCCGCGTGGCTTTGTAGTCATTGTGTTCTTGTTCGTTACTGTTTTTCAGGTCGCTCTTCATAGGCCTTGCTGTTCTTCAGTGCGTTCTGTTACTTCGTTCTGAGCAGCCGACCATTTTCTAGCCATGTTGCGTATGCGTACTCCTCGTAGAGTTTGTGCTGTGCGGGGGCTTGGTGTTGGGGTCCAGTCCATGAACAGGGTGGGGAGGAGTTCATGGACCAAGAATTGGTTGCTTCAGCGTGACCAGTTCTCTCATATGCCTTTGCTCCGTGAGATCCGTGAGAATAATCCTGATGATTTAAGGAACTTTCTCAGGATGACGGACCCCGTGTTTCACCGTCTGTTGGCTTCGCTGACCCCTTATATTAGCAGGCAGGATACCTGCATGAGGCAAGCCATCACTTTGGAGCAGAGGCTCGTCGCTACCCTGCGGTAATTGGTCGACAGAGAGAAGTCTGCAGGACTTGAAGTTCTCGACAGGCATCTCCCCCCAGACTCTGGGGATCATTATCCCAGAGACTTGTTCTGCCATCATCCAGGTCCTGCAGAAGGAGTATATGAAGGTAAGATTTTTATCCTTTTAATCTCTCATTTTTTTTGTATTTAATGATTGATAATGTATTTCTTTACTCATTCCCTAATTACCATGATTGGAATATGCTGTGAATGTCCCCTTTGTCCTCATGCATGCTGGATTTGTATGTAATTTTTTAGTCCTTAATATAGATTGTCTTTCAATAACCTCCCCAGCATGCTCTCCTGCCCTATATTCACCTCATGTAGTCACTTAACAATGTATTTTATCAGCTCCATAGTAGTGCTTTACCCCAAACAACCCCAAAATGTTTTGAAATGTGATTTGTGCTTTAAATTCAGGCAGTGTCAGACTTTTTTTGTGGTGTCCCCAAATCATTTTTATTAACCCTCCCTCCCCCAACTGCTAAGTCAGCTGATCCCAATTCTCTATCCTCAATCATCTATCTGCTGACTTTGCCAAACCCATACACACTATACCCATCTCTTTTGTGCTCTGATTTATGGATGAATTCCCCAAAGCATGTAGTGCAAGGGCCTGCCTGTATACTTTCAAATGGTACTGTTTAAACTTTTTAGATCCTATTATTATCTTGAGACAGGTAATAGCAGAATGTCCAAATGTCCTCAAATGTGTACAGTGTGTATTTATATCTTTGTATTATGACACTTCTTACCTGTCCAGTGGGCTGCCAATAGTGTAACTAAGGAGGGGCTGTTCCAAGTAATACCCTGTATTTAGGCATTCATCTCTCAAAGTGAAGAGGATTACCTGTCCAAGATTTCCCCACCCCCCCCATAATGTTAGAAATGGCCCATGAGAGGGGGGAGGGGGAATATGATAGGTTTACCTTATACTTTGGTGTTGTTAAATTCCCCTTAATAAATGCTATCTGGAGGTTGACCAAGAATGTTTTGTGCCTAATCTGCTTGCCATGTTTATGTGCAAAAATATTAATTTATTTTTGTTTTCCTCAACAGTTTCCTTCCACGCCACAGGAATGGCAGACTGTGGCCTCCCACTTTGCCCAGCGGTGGGACTTTCCTAACTGCGGAGGGGCAATTGATGAGGAAACACGTCCACATTGTCCCACCACCCAACTCGGGGTTGTACTATTTCAACTATAAGGGGGTTCAATAGTATTGTGATGTTGGCAGTGGTGTCGGCTAATTACGACTTCTTGTATGTGGATGTGGGGAAGAATGGCCAGATGTCCGATGGTGGAGTCATCGCCCAGACGGAGTTCTACAGGCGTCTCCAGAATGGCAGCTTGGACTTGCCAGCTCCAGAGGACAATGTGGAAGGACTCCCATTCGTGTTCATTGCTGATGAAGCGTTTGCGCTGGGGGACCAGATTATGTGGCCATTCCCTATGAGGACCCTCACCCCAGAACAGAGGGTTTTTAATTACCGGCTGGCCAGAGCCAGAAGAGTGGTGAACACATTTGGAATCCTGGCCAGCCGGTTCCACCTATTTCTGACACCCATCCATATGGCGGAGTATAAACTTAATCATATAATCATGGCGTGCTGTATTCTCCATAACTTTTTACGGAAACATTCGGCCAACTATACTGGCTCAGTTGGGCCTGAGGCCGGAATGATACATGAAACAACACTGACGGCGCTTGAAAATGGCCGTCCTGGCTTGCCCTCCCTGAGTGCCCGTGATGTCCGGTTACGATACCTGGAGTTCTTTGCGGGTAGGGGGGCCATCAATATGCCAGCAAATTTGTGAAGCCTTTATCAAATAAAGCAAAAAAAAAGAAATTCTTTGTGAACATTTACTGCTTGTGTTTGTTTTAGCTGACCCTGACAGAAATGTGTTGAGTCCAGAAAATGGCGTGATTGTGTAACCTTATACAAAGCACTGTTGGGTGTTATTTACTAAAGGCAAAGACACTTTGCACTACAAGTGCACTTGCAACTGCACTGAAACTGCACTTGTAGTGCAAAGAGGATTTGCCCTTAGGAAATAACCCCCATTTTCACAGAAAACACCAATTGCATCACCAACAAAGTGTTTTAGCGTTGACACAATAATCCACACATTCTTGCTTAACAATCTCTTTAATACCTGTACAATCACATGTGCATTTCGAAAAGGTTTTTCTAACAAACACACGTTTGTTGTATAAAAATTTTTGGGGTAGCATTATAAAACAGATAAATGTCCATTTATTAAGATAAAACAGGCATGTGTAAAACCAACAAAGACACAAATCTTGAACTTACAAAGTTCACATTTGGTAGAACTTGAAGGCAATATCAGACATGAGTATTTAGGAACTGTGTTTGATATTGCGTTCAGATGGGGTGAAGTCACCCCAGGAAAAGGCAAATTTGGAAGATGCACACAAATTTACCAATGTCAACGTGTGCGACCTGCCCTCACGGGGGATCAAGGGACGTGTTTTAGGGGAGAAACCCCTTCCTCTCAGCTACTTTATTATTGAGGAAGGGGTTGCACTCCCAAAACGCGTCCATTGATCTCCTGTGATGGCAGATAGCACATGTTGGCACACTGTTTGCATCCTACAAATTAGGCTTTTCTACAAATCTTTCAAACATTTTGAACATTGGAGCACACCAAAAAACCAAGGGATTGGGAGGGGTTTTAAACTTTCTGATGTGAAAGGATCTGGATCCACAACATCATGATCACCTAAAAAGAGATAAAAAGGTATCAAAAATATGCCGACATCCATCTCTTACCTGAGCCTGTGGTCGCAGACACTCACCTGTTGTGACTAGTTCCACCACGTCTTCTTCCTCCTGCACTTCTTGGGTTGGGGGTATTTCCCCTTCTTCCAGAGGTGGGGGGTCTCTGGTCTCCTCGGATGAGGGGTGTCCTCCGAGTCTTTTCTCCCCTATGTAAAACAAAAATGCTATACTTGGCACACAGTGATTTGACGGCAGAACTATAAATAGGAAATTGTCTATTTCCCTTATCGTCTTTCAGGACAGCACATGAGAGAGGCTCCACCCACTAGGAAACAGGAAACACAAACTCCACCACATTTTAAAAGGAGGCTCCTCTCCACAGCTCGTCAGTTTTTGTGTTTCCTCCGGCAAGGGAACACCTAGTAGGGGCCAGGGTCTCTTATGGTGCTATCCTGAGAGGCCAGGCTGCCTACCCCACCATATCTATCTTTTTTTCCTCCAGAGAATCCGATCCTCCCACACCACGCCACAGGGTTGCTGGTAAGTGGGCTCCTTTTTCCTCTTTCTTTGCTCATGATGAGCTGGACCATTCCTGGAGCCGCTCCTTAGGCGGCGGCAGCCGTTCACGGGCTTTTTTGAAACCGCGTGTCGGCGTTACTGGCCGCCGCCATCTTGGAAGAGTACAGACTCGACCGGTCAGAAGTGAGGTATCCGACGAGGGGAAGGCACTAGGAATGGGCGCATCATTTCCGATCGGAAGTGGCGCAGAGGAAGAAGGGAGGAGTGGTCCTGGTGCCTATATTCCAGTTCTGGTCGGGCGCAACTGCGTTTTTTGACTCCGGAACCGACGTTCGTAAGAGCCACCGATCGGTGCAGCACCACTATGGATCCTGTGGCAGCTGCATGTGGGACAGGCACAGGCACCAGCAAGGCCCAGGTAAGAGGCTATGGTGAATATCCTGGTTACTTTGGTGCCCCTCTCACAAATGTTTTTTCCCCCTTGGTGGCTGGGGCCTGTCTGGGCACATGGGGTTAACTGTTGTTCCTCCTGTGCACCTGTGGTGAGTACGTTAGGAGGAAGATTTGGCTTAATGAATGCTGGTGTTTTTTCTCTTTTGTCAATTTTTTCTGGCAGGCTAAGAGCTCTGAACCAGCCATTAAAAAGAGATGCCCCTCATGTAAAGCAAAGTTACTGGAGGGTTGGAAGAAGATTTTATGCCAAATTTGCATTGACTCCTTAGTCAAGGAAGAGGCTTCTTCTGCGTGCAGCGACATAATCGCATCAGTTAAGAAAGAGCTAGATGCTACTATACAGGCTTTTCGCTCTTCTCTTGTAACACTAGCATTAAGCCAGGCAACTACCTCAGACCCCTCTCAGGACTCACACTTAACCCCAACGGTAGAGGCTGAGGCTGGCCCAACTACCCAAAAGGGGCATTCCCCCTCATACTCTGGAGAAGAAAAGGAAGAGGCAGATGCACCTTCTAGATACAAACTGTCCTTGGAACAAGTAGACAGTCTGTTGAAAGCAATTTATGCAACATTGGGAATGGAGGAAGAAAAAAGAGAATTATCGCTGCACGATAGAATGTATGAAGGGCTTGGTGAAGCAGCAGGTCGCACTTTCCCTGTACATTCGGTAATCTCGGAGACCATTAAGAAAGAATGGGCTGACCCAGAGAGAGAACCCTTTTTCCCAAGAGCTCACAAGAGGCGTTTTCCATTTAATGATCATCCTGAGTCACTTTGGAAAAAAGTCCCGAAGTTGGATGCAGCTTTTTCCCAAGTATCTAGATAAACAGATCTGGCATTCGAGGACATGGGTACTTTGAAGGATCCTATGGATAAGAAGGCGGACCAACAGCTTAAAAAAGCCTGGCAGTCCATTGTAGGGAATCTCAAGCCTGCTATGGCTATGACCTGTGTCTCCAGAAATATGGAGTTCTGGCTGAATCAGCTAAAAGCACATATTATAGCTGATTCACCCAAACAGGAAATTCTAGATTCCTTCCCAACCCTTATAGCAGCTGTAGCATATATTTCTGACGCCTCTGCAGATTCTATAAGAATGTCAGCTAGGTCAGGGGCCCTGACCATTGCAGCCAGGAGAGCGTTATGGTTAAAGACATGGCCTGGGGATGCAGCTTCCAAAAATAAGTTATGCGGAGTGCCATTTTTGGGAGATCAGCTTTTTGGTCCCGATCTAGAATCTATTTTGGATAGAACAGCTGATAAGAAGAAATCCTTTCCTGTTAAAAAGAAAAAGCAGCCAGTTAGGCGGTTTTTCGACCTAAAAAAAATCAGGAAAAGAGTAACGGGCCCCAAGAAAAAAGAAGGAATTGGGCGGCGCAGAGAGGAAAAGGCAAAGGAAATGTCCTTTTCAATCCTCCTATGCAGGCCAATAAAACACAATGACTTGGTGGTGCCTGTGGGAGGAAGGCTTCAAAAATTCCTTCCTCTCTGGGCAAACATAACAAAAAACCCTTTTTGTTTTGGATTTAATAGCCCAGGGTTACAGGATAGAGCTGTTGAACCTTCCTCCAGAGAGGTACTGCGTAACAAATCTGCCAAAAGACACAACAAAAGCCCAAGCCATGAAGAACCTGTTAGGGGATCTGATAAAACAGGGTGTTGTGGTTCAGGTGCCTCCGGAGGAAGATTGCCAAGGGTTCTACTCCCATATTTTTCTGATAAAGAAATCATCAGGAAGTTTTCGGCTCATCCTCAATTTAAAACCGTTAAACAGGTCAGTCCAATACAGGCGATTCCGCATGGACTCCATCTTTTCGGTAAGAAATCTCTTAGTCAGAGGATGCTTTATGGCATCAATCGACTTAAGGGATGCGTACCTGCATGTACCTATAGCTGTTCAGTCCCAGAGATATCTGAGGCTGGCAGTAAATATGGGGAGGGAGGTTCTGCACCTTCAATTCAGGGCCCTCCCGTTTGGTCTATCTTCCGCCCCTCGAATATTTACCAAAATGATGGCGGAAGCCCTAGCTCCCCTCCGGCTACAAGGGATTGCGGTTATCCCTTACCTGGACGACCTCCTTTTCTTTGCCCCTTCCAGGGAAAAGTTACAGGAGGATCTGATCAAGGCTCGCAGTCATCTGGAGGCCTTGGGTTGGATTATAAACATCCAAAAATCAAATTTCAATCCAGCACAAAGAGTCCAATTTCTGGGGTATCTGATAGACTCAGTGGATCAAAAGATCTTTCTTCCAGAAGAGAAGAAAGTGAAGGTATTGCAGGCAGTATCCAGCCTTCAGACGAACCTGGAGGTATCCGTCAGAAGGATTATGTCAGTACTGGGAACCTTGACCTCAACCATGCCGGCCATTCAATGGGCCAGACTCCATTTCAGACCCCTTCAGAGTTTTCTCTTAAAGATCTGGGATCACAGTCCAGAAGCTTTAGACTCAAAGGTAAGGCTTCCCACCAGGGTAAAAAGGACCCTTTGGTGGTGGAGAAATCAGGCAGTGCTGTCAAGGGGTTTACTCTGGTCCTTCCCAACAGAGAGAAGGATAACGACAGACGCCAGCAGTTGGGGATGGGGAGCACACTGGGGTCAAGACATAGCTCAGGGAGTTTGGTCCCCAGTGGAAGCAGGAAGGTCATCAAATTGGAGGGAGTTAAAGGCAGTCGCTTTAGCCTTGGTTGCCTTCTCTCCAAACCTTCGGGGGTCCCATGTGCAGATATTGTCAGACAACGCCACCACGGTGGCATACCTGAACAAACAAGGGGGCACAATGAGCGGGACTCTTCTATTGCTATCTTCAGAGATCCTAGGATGGGCAGAGAGTCATCTACTTTCCCTGTCAGCAGTACATCTCAGGGGCACGCTAAATGGGGTAGCAGATTTCTTGAGCAGACAAAGGATTCAGGAGGTAGAGTGGAGTTTGAATCCAGAAATATTCACTCTAATAACCCAGAAGTGGGGATGCCCGCAGGTGGATCTATTTGCATCAAGAGAAAATGCTCAGCTCCCTCAGTTCTTCTCCCTGCACCGAGACAACAGACCTATGGGGATAGATGCCCTGGCACATCCTTGGAATTTCCAGCTGGGTTATGCCTTCCCCCCTTTTCAGCTAATTCCTTTAGTATTGAGGAAGATACGGAAGGAGAAGGTGTCTGTAATCTTGATCACCCCGTACTGGCCAAAAAGGGCCTGGTTTTCCTCCATTCTACTAATGTCAGTCAAACCATTCTGGCAGCTTCCCCTCAGACAGGACTTACTACTTCAAGGTCCAGTGTATCATCCGGATATAGCAAGACTAAGTCTCACTGTTTGGTATCTGAGGAACAGCTGTTAAAAAACAAGGGTTTGTCAGAGCCTCTAGTATCTACTTTACTGGCTAGTAGAAAGAAGGTGACTAGAGATATATCTACGCTAAGGTTTGGAAAGTCTACAACTCCTGGTGTCGCTCGGCAAACCGAAATTTAGAAGACATTGTGTCGGTTCTGGAATTTCTGCAGAAGGGGGTGGACAAAGGGCTGGCAATTAGCACTCTTAAAGTACAAGTGGCTGCCCTAGGAGTATACCTGGATCAACCTATTTCCTCAGTTCCGTTGGTCACGAGATTCTTTAGGTCACTTACTAGATCCAGACCAGTTCCCAATAGACTCTTTCCAAAATGGGACTTGACAGTGGTCTTACAAGTACTCACAAAAGATCCTTTTGAACCATTACAGTCAATCTCGTTAAAGAATTTAACTCTAAAGACGATATTCTTAGTTGCAGTTACGACTGCGAGAAGAATTGGAGAACTTCATGCTCTTTCAGTTAAAGAGCCCTTTATGTCAATTTACCCAGACAGGATTGTGCTTAGAACAGATCCTGCGTTTTTAGCAAAAGTGGCATCAGTCCATAATAGGTCGCAGGAAATCATCCTGCCAACTTTTTGTTCAGATCCTTCAGGAAGTAAGGAAGAATTATTTCGTAAGTTAGATGTAAGAAGAACTTTATTACATTACTTAGAGAAAACAAGGGACTTCAGGTCTTCGGACTCTTTATTTGTTCTGTTTTCCGGCAACAGAAAAGGAAGGAAAGCTTCAAAGGGATCAATTGCCAGATGGTTAAGAATGGCTATTTCAGAAGCTTATGTCCAGTCGGGGTTGTCTCCTCCTCAGGGAGTACGAGCACATTCTACCAGAGCTCTAGCCACTACATGGGCAGAAAAAGCTGGTGCCACCCCAGACCAAATTTGTAAGGCGGCTACGTGGTCAAGTTATCTTACGTTTGTCCGTCACTACAGATTGGATCTTCTGTCAGCCGGTGATCAGGCATTTGGCAGAAAGGTACTGCAGGCTGTTGTCCCTCCCTAGTTGGTAAGTCTTGATTATCCTCTCATGTGCTGTCCTGAAAGACGATAAGGGAAAATTCAACTTAGACTTACCGGTAACTTGTTTTCCAAGAGTCTTTCAGGACAGCAAACTACCCGCCCTTCATGTTTATATATACATATTTATACGTATATGGAAGTGTGTGTGTGTGTGTGTGTATATATATATATATATATATATATATGCTGTGAATTAACCGTATTATGCTTATGTGTTCCAGCTTGGGCCGGAGGTACTCTACTACAACTGACGAGCTGTGGAGAGGAGCCTCCTTTTAAAATGTGGTGGAGTTTGTTTCCTGTTTCCTAGTGGGTGGAGCCTCTCTCTCATGTGCTGTCCTGAAAGACTCTTGGAAAACAAGTTACCGGTAAGTCTAACTTGAATTTTTGGCAGAGTTCAAACATGTAGCTTTTTCAGTGTCCCTTGTCAAGCTTCAATACTTTACATGTTTGCTACAAGCTTCAGATGTAGCCCCCCCCCCCCCCCCTATAGTATACACTGGAGCACCTGTGTGGCCCCCTAATAAAAATGGTGTTCTTGTGTCCCACACTAGTGCTCCAGTGTCCAGATGTGAAAACAGCTGCTGAGTGTCCTCTCCTTACACAGAATCTAGTTTGCATTTCATTCTAGTAACAAAGCCATCTACACAACCAAAATAGTTTCTGACAAGTAGGGCGTAAAAATTGTGGCCAAATGCATATGGCCTAAACAATGGTGTTTTTATAGGCCGAAAGAAAAATGTTTGATACGAACGAATAATGTGCCCATGAACATGAAAGTTGCCATTTACAAATGTACACTTGTAAGAAAAGCACATGGAGCAGCGCTAACGTAAGAAACAAAAAGAATAGGAACACAGGACAACTACTTACTTTTTTTGCAGCACTCTCCGGATCTTTCTGTACTGCTCATGTTCTCTTAATTTGAGGTCCGACCACCGCTTCCTGAGCTGATCTTTTGATCGTCGTACCCGAATTTCCGGTGCAGACTTTTGACCACTTTCGCAATTATCTTGGCCTTTCTGACATTTGGGTAAGGTCCATACCTTCCATCATAATCGGCCCTCTTCAGGATGTCGACCATCTCCAACATCTCCCCAAAGGACATATTTGAGGCCTTAAATCTCCTTCTGGATCGGGACGTTTCCGGCTCCGGGCTTTCCTCCTCCTCCTCCTCGTTGCTATAATTAGCACGTGTATCCGCCATGTGCTCTTCCCCCACTGCGCAGAACGAAAAGGGGCGGGGAATAGACTAGAAAGAACATCAGGGGTAGGCGGAGTTACACGCATGCGCAGTGTGTATAAAACGTAACACGCGTGTGTATTACGTACGATCTGTGAGCGGAGGAAGGAGCATCGAAAGCGCCTATCGTGATAACAAAGGTAAGATCTAAACTTGGGCCTATACTGCTTCGAAATTGAAGCCTATATTGTAACAAGATTAGGGGAGTTTGGCCTGATCTTAGGGTTTGTCTTGTGTTGTGTCTTGCAGAGAAAATGGATGGCTTCAATGACCACAACTTCCTCCCCCTGTTCATAGACAAGTACAGGGAGCTGCCCTGTCTGTGGCAGGTGAGACACCCCCATTACAATAATAAACAAAAGAGGCAGGCAACGCTGGAGAAACTGCTGGAGTTGGTGAAGCCGGTGGTCCCCACAGCAACCATCCCCTATTTAAAAACCAAAATTGGTGGCCTGAGGAGCACTTATCTGAGGGAGCGCAAAAAGGTCACGGATTCCCAGAGGTCCGGAGCTGCAGCAGATGACGTTTATGTCCCCAGGCTGTGGTACTATGAGAGACTGCGATTTCTGTCAGACCACACTGAAGTCAGGGAATCCCTCTCTACTCTTCCTTCCACTCTTCCTTCCATCCCAGCTGAGGCTTTCGATGTCCAACCTGGGCCTTCCAGCCAGGAAGAAGTGGAGGAGCCCAGCTGGAGTCAGGTATAGCATTTCTCTACAGATTTCAGGACAATAAGGAAATGATGTTTACTAGATGTTATTATTGATCACTAATTGCTGATTGAAAAAAGTGTTTTACATATCAATAGACAGTAGTGGGCAAAAATAATTGGGACAAGAATGAAAAATGCTGGGCTCAGAATGCTAGTCTGTTATATTTGTTAACATTCAATTTGCAACAGTCAGGAGGTGAAAATTGTGTGTGTGATTGATGAATAAAAAACTAAAACTATGTCCCTTTTTCATACACAGGAAGATCTCAGCCAGGAGGAGGTTGTGGAATGTGGCAGTCAGGAGGAGGCGGGGATTATTAGTGTCAGCCAGGAGGAGGCGGGGCTAAGTGTCAGCCAAGAGAAGCCTGGGACAAGTCGCAGCCTGACTGAATTGCAGGTTCCTCCCCTCCGCCTTCCATACAAAAGGGCGAGGAAGACGACTCCCATGCAGGATTCAGCGCTCAGGCTCATTCAGGAGGCTTCTGCGTCCCTCCGAGCCTTACCCACTCCTGAAGAGGCCTTTGCCTGCATGCCTGCCACAAAACTGCAGGGCATGCAGGAGGGTCAACGCCTCCTGTGTGAGCAACTTATTTATAAAGTCCTAACTAAGGGGTTGAGTGGGGAACTAACACCCAAGACCGACGTGATTGAGTTGGACCATCCTCCTCCTCCTCCTGCTGCCACAACTCCACCACCAGAGCCACAGTGTGGAAGGAAGACCAAAGAGTGATGGCCCTGGGTTCAGTCTGGTCTGACAAAAGCTGCAGTCTCTCGTATGACCACAGCCTGGGGACACAGATGTCATCTGCTGTTTTCCGGATCTCTGGGACTGATGGACCAGACTGCACTACCTTAGATAAGGACTCCTCGGGCCACCAATTTTGCTTGAAAATTATTGATGTCTGCCCTGGGGGTCCAAGGCTTCGCCAATTTCTGCAGTTTCTCCAGCGTTGCCTCCCTCTTTGTTTAGTTGTGAGCCCTTAATAAAAGTTTTATTTTTGGGAAATTATACTCTCCTGTGTGTTTTCATCCAAAAAGGACAGTTTGTTGGTGACGATTCAGGTCCATTTCTAACATAAAATGTGAAATTAACAAGGGACAACAACACCAAACAATCTCCTACAGATTAAATAGAACAACATATCAATGGTGTTGTGGTAACTTGACACAAAAAACACACAAACATTTTCTGGAGTACAAATAAAAATCCCAAAAACAAAAAATACGCCTTGAAAAAAATACAAACCAAAAAAAAATTATTCGGCCTTAAAAACAAAAAAAAAAAAACAACACCAAAATAATGATGTCAGATGTGACCAATCAAAATATATTGAGGGAATCCCGATTAAATAGTAAAGAAATAAGTTTGTGAGAAGTCTGTGTGAATATGAGCAGCAAAACTACTTAATTCTTGTCACATTATAAAGAAGAAGAGAGTGCGCTGTATTAAACCATTTTTAACATTGCAGCGTGACGAAAGTGCTGTATCCATTGCGAACGCTAATTTTACCAGACCGAGCTGTTCCGTGTCGGAATTTCTTCTGAGCATGCGTGGCACTTTGTACGTCGGAACAGGCCACACACGGTCGGAATTGACGCGATCGGATTTTGTTGTCGAAAAATTTTATATCCTGCTCTCAAACTTTGTGTGTCAGAAAATCCGATGGAAAATGTCCGATGGAGCCTACACACGGTCGGAATTTTCGACAACACGCTCCGATCGGACATTTTCCATCGGAAAATCCGACCGTGTGTACGGGGCATTAAGCTATTGCCATCTAGTTCTTGAGTGCAATGCTCAGCTATAATACCTGGTTCCTGGTTACAGAATGGAAGAAGCTGTATCTTGGAGGAGTCACCCAAGCGGGGTGCCAGGAGGTCCATCACAGACAGCAAAAACTTTGTTATTGCAAATTTTACTGGATTGATTGCCCCATTCCCATTTGAGTGAAGTGTATAATTTTGAAGCTTTTTTTTGTGCGTTTTTAGGAGCGATGTGCCATTCAGGAGTTTCTTCGGGGAAGGATCGTGCTTTCTAATCCCCAGACCTATATTGTAGGAGTGACTGAAAATCATGCATAGCACATCTATGGGGCCAAAAAAATGTGCAATTCTGCCTGAAAAAAAAATCTTATGTACTTTTTCCAGCAACTGTCATCAAGCTACAGCAACACGACTCTCACATGTGAATGGATACCATTGAAGCGAGTTGAGGGGTGGAGAGATAGATTTGTGTGTCGTCAGTGTAGAAATGATATTGAAAGCCGTGAGAGGCTATCAGCTGACCCATGGTTATCTCTCGCCTTGACTACTGCAACTCACTCCTCCACTAGTGATTGATACGGCGGAGGCCGCTCTCTGTAGTCCGGGGTTACATGGAGTGTATGTGTATACAGTAGGCTGACCTGCCTCTGCATCCCACCCGGAGGCTGAATCCTATGTATTGAATTGGTGCCTTCCTGGTTACCTCCCAAGCTTGATTGGCTTATCAGGTGTATACCTGTATAAGTCCAATCTTTCCGATAAGAGACTGATATTTCTGGTGGTGGATTCTCTATGCTACTCACTACTCACTCTGATTCTTGCTCAAGATCTCAAGATCTCAGTGATTTCACATACTTGTTTTGGATCACTCACTTTTGGGACATATTATGACCTCATGTGGTCCCTCATCATCACCTATGGACACTAATTTCCATTGAATTTATATTATTGTATTTTTCAGTACTTTTATTTATATTGATTATATGTCACTATATTTTTCAATATTCCCACATGTTTGATTTTCTGATCACTTTTATTCTCAAAATTGTCGATCATTTTCATTCTTGACATTAGTTTGTTTATAGCGCTGCACATTTTTCTTCCTTTTTATTGTCACATTTTACACTGCTGTGCTGGCTGCTTTTTCACATTTTTTGACAGCGCGGTATATTTTGTTTTCCTGGTTCATATACAGTTTCAGGGTCTTGGCAATCTTTTATAGCCTAGGCTATCTTTATGCAGAGCAACAATTCTTTTTTTCAGATTCTCAGAGAGTTCTTTGCCATAAGGTGCCATGTTGAGCTTCCAGTGACCAGTATGAGAGAGTGAGAGCGATAACACCAAATTTAACACACCTGCTCTCCATTCACACCTGAGACCTTGTACCTTGTAACACTAACGAGTCACATGACACCAGGCAGGGAAAATGGCTAATTAGGCCCAATTTGGACATTTTCACTTAGGGGTGTACTCACTTTTGTTGCCAGTGGTTTAGACATTAATGGCTGTGTGTTGAGTTATTTTGAGGGGACAGCAAATTTACACTGTTATACAAGCTGTACACTCACTACTTTACATTGTAGACAAGTGTCATTTCTTCAGTGTTGTCACATGAAAAGATAGAATAAAATATTTACAAAAATGTGAGGGGTGTATTCACTTTTGTGAGATACTGTGTGTGTGTATATAGATATATATTATATATCAAAACCATAAAAGTCAGCTCTAAAGAAAAGGAAGAGGCAGCTTGCATTAGGTAAGTATACGGTACCCAAATGATACAACAAAAAACACATTTTACAAACTTAAAACATGTTCTCACATCAATACAATGATTGTAGTGTGCAAAAAACATTTGCAATATGCAAATATATAAAGAAAATGTAAATGTATAAAGAAAGTCCAATTGTGTAATAAATATCACCGCAAAAGAGTGTCATCCAAGAGTGTCCTTTCCGCCACAAATGAGCAACTGACTAACATTAAAGCTGCCACAGGGAAGCAGCAATATACGGGTTTGAATCAAAAGGATCCCTCACACATGGTCAACCAGCAACATCGTCACAATGGGGACACCATCAGTACCACCTCTCACCACTGGGGACAGTCAGAAGGTTGGCTTGATACTGTATAAATAGACGCAGGTTCCAAGCATGATAGTGGCGGCATGACGTTAGCGCATAGCCCTGCCCTAACGCATTTCGTGCAAAAGTACGTCTTCAGGGGACGCTAGGTTTTTTTCTTTTTTATGTTTTATATATATCGTCATGAACATCAGAGTGAGAGCAATAATTCTAGGACTTGTGAGCTGTAAAGGCATCTATAGCATTACCTATTGAATATTTTGGGTAGTATAATGTTGCACCATTTTGCAGCCACCCCAAATTTTGAGGGCCAACACATTTGGTATCTATTTACTCTGCACTACCTCATCTTTTATTTTGCGCAAAAACAATGGGGATTAAATTGTGTTTGTATGCAATTAAATTCATTTTACGGTATTTTGCATGGAAAATATAAATTTTATAAACAGCTACGCAAATATCTTGCAACATATAAAAGTGCAACTGTCATATTTTTATTCTACAAGGCCTCTGCTTTCATAAAATGTATAATGTTCTGGGGATTTAAAGTAATTTTATAGCCAAAAAAAATAAAAAGATTTTAACATTCATGCAAAAAATGAAAAAAAATGCTCCAGGGGGGAAGTGGTTAAAGACTTATTTTTTCAGGTATTTTTAGCAATGACGTACATGTTTTCATCAAGTGGTACATTGCAGATAGGGATGAGCTGAACACCCCCCGGTTCGGTTCGCACCAGAACCTGCGAACGGACTGAAAATTAGCACGAACATTAGAACCCCATTGACGTCTATGGGACTCGAACGTTCGAAATCAAAAGTGCTCATTTTAAAGGCTAATTTTCATGGTATTGTCCTAAAAAGGATTTGGGGACCCGAGTTCTGCCCCAGGGGACATGTATCAATGCAAAAAAAGTTGTAAAAACAGCCGTTTTTTCGGGAGCAGTGATTTTAATGATGCTTAAAGTAAAAAAAAAGTGAAATATTCCTTTAAATATCGTACCTGGGGGTGTCTATAGTATGCCTGTAAAGTGGCGCGTGTTTCCCGTGCTTAGAACAGTCCCTGCACAAAATGTCTTTTTTAAAGGAAAAAAAGTCATTTAAAACTGCTTGCAGCTTTAATGTAATGTCGGGTCCTGGCAATATGGATGAAAATCAGTGAGACAAACGGCATGGGTACCCCCCAGTCCATTACCAGGCCCTTTGGGTCTTGTATGGATATTAAGGGGAACCCCGCACCCAAATTAAAAAAAGGAAAGGTGTGGAGCCACCAGGCCCTATATACTCTGAACAGCAGTATACAGGCGGTGCAAACAAGACAGGGACTGTAGGTTTGTTAATGAGAATCTGTTTGTAATTTTGAACTAGTACATTTTTAACGTGTTTAGCTCCAGCCAAAAAATCTTTTTTAAGCTTTTTGGAAAACATATCGAAGGGTTATCACCCCTGTGACATTTGTTTTGCTGTCTGTGCTCCTCTTCAGAAGATTTCACCTCACTTTTTGTCCCAATGACAAATGTTTTTTGAAAATTTGGGTTTTTTTGTGAAACAAGGATTGGTGATAAAGCATCAGTGGAAAGGAGAAATGTTTTCCCATATTAACTCTTACAGGAGAGAATTTCCCTTCCTAGGGGTAGATTTCATCTCACTTCCTGTTGTCTCCTTCAGTTTGCAAGTAGGAGTCGTTTGTAAGTTGGATGTTTGAAAGTAGGGGCCTGCCCTATATACTCTGCAGAAATTTGGGCCTTAGGTGTTGTTGTGGCCACAACACTGTAAGCCCTCACAGGGCCCTGCTGTGAAATATTAGATCAAGAATTGTAATTACATGCCCCTGTTGAACAGGGGCTGAAAAATTGGGCCTTTGGTGGTGGTGCTGGTGCCACAACACTGCAACCCTTCACAGATACTCTAGTTGGAACGCAGGAACGAGCCCTGCTGCAAAGTATTGCATCAAAAATTGTAATTACATGCCCCTGTTAAACAGGGGCTGAAAAATTGGGCCTTAGGCACTGGTGGCGGCGCCCAGAACCAAAAATGTTCTTACAAGCTATCAGCGTGATCATTGAGGAGGAAGAGGATAATTACTCAGGATAGTCACTCAGCATCAGCATAGGCAGTCTTTGAAGGGATCTGAGATTTCAAAAAAGGTGCTTGGTAGCTGGTGGTGATCCAAGACTGATTCATTTTTATGAAGGTCAGTCGATCGACCGAGTCGGTGGACAGACACACCCTGTGATCGGTTACAAAGCCTCCAGCAGCACTGAATGTGCGTTCCGAAAGAACGCTGGATGCAGGACAGGCCAGTAGCTCAATTGCATACTGTGCAAGCTCTGGCCAGTGATCCATCCTCAAGACCCAGTAACCCAGAGATTTTTCGGTGGGAAAGGTGTCCAAGTCAGATCTTGCCCCTAGGTATTCCTGCACCATGTAAAACAGACGCTGGCGATGGTTGCTGGAACCGATCATACCTTGGGGCTGCGGACTAAAAAATTGTCTGAACGCATCGGTCAGACGGCCATCTTCTCCACCGCTCCTTCTTTGACTGACCGAAGCCTTAGCAACACGTTGTCCAGAAACAGGAGTTTGTAACCTCCCAGTCTCTGGGAACGCGTTGCACAGACCTTTCTGCAAGGCCTCCTGAAGATGATTCATCCTCTGCTTCCTCTGCGACGGCAAGATAAGGTTCACAACCTTATACTTGTAACGTGGATCAAGAAGGGTTGCCAGCCAGTATTGGTCCTTCTCCTTGATACCACAAATACGAGGATCCTTACGCAGGCTTTGCAGGATCAGGGAGGCCATGCAGCGTAGGTTTGCTGAGGCATTCGGTACGGAGTCCTCTGGGTCACTAAGGACGACATGGTCCGCAGCCACCTCCTCCCAGCCACGTACAAGTCCATGTGTTTCTTGGGACTGATCCCTTAAAAACTGCTGCTGATGCTGAGTGCCAGGCTTCACCTCCATACTGACACAATCCTCCTCCTCGTCCTCTTCCTGTGTGATCGGCGGGCACGCAGGAACACTGTCTGGATAAAGGGGGCCTTGAGAGCTAAGGAAGTCCTCCTCTTCCTGCCTCTGTTCTGCCTCAAGTGCCCTGTCCATAATTCCACGCCGCGTGTGCTCCAACAGGTGGACAAGGGGGACAGTGTCACTGATGCATGCACTGTCACTGCTCACCATCCTCGTGGTCTCCTCAAATGGTGACAGGACAGTGCATGCATCCCTGATCATGGCCCACTGGCGTGAGGAAAAAAAACCAAGCTCCCCTGACCCTGTCCTGGTGCCATAGTCGCACAGGTACTCATTGATGGCCCTCTGCTGCGTGTGCAGCCGCTGCAGCATGGCCAACGTTAAGTTCCACCTGGTGGGCATGTCACAGATTAGGCGGTTCTTGGGCAGGTTAAACTCCTTTTGGAGGTCCGCCAGCCGAGCACTGGCATTATATGACCGGCGGAAATGCACACAGACTTTCCTGGCCTGCCTCAGGACATCCTGTAAGCCTGGGTACCTACCCAAGAACCGCTGCACCACCAAGTTAAGGACGTGAGCCAAACAGGGCACATGGGTCATTTGTCCCTGTCGAAGGGCAGAGAGAAGGTTGGTACCATTGTCGCAAACCACCATTCCTGCCTTAAGTTGGCGTGGCGTCAACCACCTCTGAACCTGCCCCTGCAGAGCTGACAGAACCTCTGCCCCAGTGTGGCTCCTGTCCCCCAAGCACACCAGCTCAAGCACCGCATGGCATCTTTTGGCCTGCGTACTTGCATAGCCCCTTGTTTGTATATTGTATGGATTCTGACCAAATCCCTTTGGGTGCGGAGCACCCCACTCCCTCACTTAGTACCTCTCATTAGTGTCCACTTGTGTCATGGGTGGAGACCTTAAGATGCTCCCATTTAAAAGAGTGTAATGCTCTCATGGTTCAGAGATGCAGGATCTCCCAGTCCATGGATAGTGTAGGACCCACTGATTATGGGGTACTTTGTCGCAGTAAGTGGGCTTAGCACCATATAGCAATATGGTGTGACCAAATCCCCATATTTTTTGATAATGTTTTTTTGAAAATGTTTAGGTGTTTTTAAACTAGCCTTGCTGGAGGTAAATGTCTTTTTTGCATGTGTGCGCTGTAATATTTTCTTCTGCGTAGCCCCTTGAACCCCTACGAAGCACTGCTGGTTCCGAGGACAAATCACAGGAAGAGGCCATGGAGGAAGAAGAAGAGGAGGGGGTGGAGGAGAGAGGTGTGTCACAATCATTAGTAGTGGCATTTTGGAGGCCTGGTGGCGGAACAACCTCCAACACTACTGCACCTTGTCCTGCATCCTTCCCAGCTGCCAGCAGAGTACCCAATGCGCAGTGAAACTTAGGTAACGTCCCTGTCCATGCCTGCTGGACGATGAGTCAGCAGTAATATGCACCTTACCGCTGACCGCCCTGTCCAGCGAGGCCAAGACATTGCCTTCCACATGCCGGTATAGAGCCGGAATCGCCTTCCGTGAGAAAAAGTGGCGTTTGGGTACCTGCCACTGAGGAACCACACATTCCACAAACTCACGGAAGGGGGCAGAGTCTACCAACTGAAAAGGCATCAGTTGAAGTGCTAGCAATTTTGCCAAGCTAGCATTCAACCGCTGGGCATGTGGATGGCTGGGAGCGAACTTCTTTCTGCGGTGCAGCAGCTGGGGCAGGGAAATTTGCCTGGATCAATCTGACGTTGCTGTACGGAAAGCAGACTGCCCACAAGAACTTGGCTGTGACACACCTAATTCTACACCTTCATTCCTCTCAGTGCAGGTCTCAGAGAGGACTGAAGGTATAGTGGGGTTGGAGATCTCAGCTGATGAGGAGCAAGGAGAGGTCCTCTTTGTTCTTTGGTGTGGGTCTTTTCAATACGCTTGCCAACTAACTGCATGGCAGGTCAACATATGTCTGGTCAAGCATGTGGTGCCCAAGCGGGAGATGTTTTGGCCACGCGAGATACGCTTGAGACATATGTTGCAAATAGCAGCGGTGCGATCTGATGCACTCGTCTCAAAAAAGGCCCACGCCAAAGAACTTTTTGAATAACGCACAGAGACTGCAGCGCCCTGCACATGCGGAGCTTTGGGGTGTGATGCAGTCAGTTTGCTGCCCTTAGGCTGGCCCCTGGAGGGCATCCTGCCTCGTTGGTGATGTGCCTCCTCCTCCTCCTCTCTCCTATCAGGCACCCACATTGAGTCAGTGACCTCATCATCCCCCCCTCCTCATCACTGGAGCAAACCTGGCAGTATGCTGCAGCAGGGGGAGCATGACTGCCAGATTGCTGTCCTTCTTGGCCACCCCCTCTGTCCGTGCTCACGTTACTGCCTTCATCTAGCTCAGTATCATCATCAGAGCATGGTGGGGCTAGGAAAGGAGTCACTATTGACATTGAGCCGAGGGAAGAGGCCGCTGCTTTGCCAGACAAAGTACCCTGAGCATGGGTGAGAGAGGATGAGGAGGATGAGGATGGCTTGGTCATCCACTCGACCAAGTCTTCTGCATGTTGCGGCTCAACACGGCCAGCTGCCGAAAAAAAGGCCAAGCGTGTCCCACGGCCACGTGCTGATGAGGATGCACTGTCTCCACGACCAGCACTGTTGCCTCTAGACACAGAGCCTGCTTGCCACCTTCTACAGGTAGCTTTAGCTGAACACTGTGCAGAGCTCGCCAAAAAATAACTTGTAGCTTATTTAGCTGCCTGCTGTAGTGATAGGATCAGGAAAACACCACCAACCTTCTACAGGTAGCTTTAGCTGAACACTGTGCAGAGCTCGCACTACACTAACTTTTAGCTTATTTAGCTGCCTGCAGTAATAATAGGATCAGGAAGACACCACCAACCTTCTACAGGTAGCTTTAGATGAACACTGTGCAGAGCTCGCACTGCACTAACTTGTAGCTTATTTAGCTGCCTGCGGTAGTAATAGGATCAGGAAAACACCACCAACCTTCTACAGGTAGCTTTAGGTGAACACTCTGCAGAGCTCGCACTACACTAACTTGTAGTTTATTTAGCTGCCTGCGGTAGTGATAGGATCAGGAAAACACCACCAACCTTCTACAGGTAGCTTTAGGTGAACACTCTGCAGAGCTCGCCAAAAAATAACTTGTAGCTTATTTAGCTGCCTGCGGTAAAGATAGGATCAAGAAAACACCACCAACCTTCTACAGGTAGCTTTAGGTGAACACTCTGCAGAGCTCGCACTACACTAACTTGTAGCTTATTTAGCTGCCTGCGGTAGTGATAGGATCAGGAAAACACCACCAACCTTCTACAGGTAGCTTTAGGTGAACACTCTGCAGAGCTCGCCAAAAAATAACTTGTAGCTTATTTAGCTGCCTGCGGTAAAGATAGGATCAAGAAAACACCACCAACCTTCTACAGGTAGCTTTAGGTGAACACTGTGCAGAGCTCGCACTACACTAACTTGTAGTTTATTTAGCTGCCTGCGGTAGTGATAGGATCAGGAAAACACCACCAACCTTCTACAGGTAGCTTTAGGTGAACACTCTGCAGAGCTCGCCAAAAAATAACTTGTAGCTTATTTAGCTGCCTGCGGTAAAGATAGGATCAAGAAAACACCACCAACCTTCTACAGGTAGCTTTAGCTGAACACTATGCAGAGCTCGCAAAAAAATAACTTGTAGGTTTAGCTGAACACTGTGAGGAGGACGCACTACACTAACTTGTAGCTTTAGCTGAACACTGTGCAGAGGTCGCACTACACTAACTTGTAGTTTTAGCTGAACACTGTGAGGAGGATGCACTACACTAACTTGTAGCTTTAGCTGAACACTGTGCAGAGGTCGCACCACACTAACTTGTAGTTTTAGCTGAACACTGTGAGAAGGACCCACTACACTAACTTGTAGCTTTAGCTGAACACTGTGCAAAGGTCGCACTACACTAACTCGTAGTTTTCGCTGAACACTGTGAGGAGGACACACTACACTAACTTGTAGCTTTAGCTGAACACTGTGCAGAGGTCTCACTACACTAACTTGTAGTTTTAGCTGAACACTGTGAGGAGGACGCACTACACTAACTTGTAGCTTTAGCTGAGCACTACACTAACTTGTAGTTTTAGCTGAACACTGTGAGGAGGACGCACTAGACTAACTTGTAGCTTTAGCTGAACACTGTGCAGAGGTCGCACTACACTAACTTGTAGTTTTAGCTGAACACTGTGAGGAGGACGCACTACACTAACTGTAAATAGTCTAGCTGCCTGACTGTGGTACTAATAGGATCAAAAGAACACAGCAATTTTCTTCAGGTAGCTGTAAATACTGTTACAAGACAAGCCTTCCTGTCAGTAGGAAGATAACAGGAACGGATCTAGCTAAACTGAATACAGTGTGTGTATATATATATATATATATATATATATATATATATATATATATGCAACACCTGGGATGCATATATATACACAAGACACTGTAAGTGCAGCTAACTCACTGACTGTCCTGCCTAATCTAGCTAACTCAAATGAAATGACACTGTCGCTCTCTCTCTCTATCTAAGCAGGCGGCCTTATATAGTGTGGGGTGTGTTCTAAACCCCCTGAGCCATAATTGGCCAAAGCCACCCTGGCTTTGGCCAATTACAGCTCTCTCTACCGAAGGCGCTGTGATTGGCCAAGTATGCGGGTCATAGTGTATGCTTGGCCAATCATCAGCCAGCAATGCACTGCGATGCCGCAGTGAATTATGGGCCGTGACGCGCCACACAAATTTGGTGCGAACGGCCCATATCGTTCGCAATTCGACGAATGATCGAACAGCCGATGTTCGAGTCGAACATGGGTTAGACTCGAACACGAAGCTCATCCCTAATTGCAGATAAAAATGATTGTCCAGCGGTTTGATAACGTATTTATTCAATATAACGAATTTGGTGGATTGAGCCTAATATGAGCCTAATATACAGTGCCTTGAAAAGTATTCATACCCCTTGAAATTTTCCACATTTTGTCACATTTTGCTACAAATAAAAACATACATGTATTTTATGTGATGAACCAACACAAAGTGGCACATAATTGTGAAGTGGAAGAAAAATGATAAATGGTTTTCAAATTTTTTTACAAATAAATATGTGAAAAGTGTGGGGGGGGGGGGACATTTGTATTCAGCCTCCTTTATTCTGATACCCCTAACTAAAATCTAGTGGAACCAATTGTCTTCAGAAGTCGCCTAATTAGTAAATACAGTCCACCTGTGTGTAATTTAATCTCAGTATAAATACAGCTGTTCTGTGAAGCCCTCAGAGGTTTTTTAGAGAACCTTAGCGAACAAACAGCATCATGAAGGCCAAGGAACACACCAGACAAGTCAGGGATAAAGTTGTGGAGAAGTATAAAGCAGGGTTAGGTTATAAAAAAAAATATATCAAGCTTTGAACATCTCACGGAGCTCTGTTTAATCCATCATCCGAAAATGGAAAGAGTATGGCACAACTGCAAACCTACCAAGACATGGCCGTCCACCTAAACTGACAGGCCAGGCAAGGAGAGCATTCATCAGAGAAGAGTCAAGAGGTCCATGGTAACTCTGGAGGAGCTGCAGAGATCCACAGCTCAGGTGGGAGAATCTGTCCTCAGGACAACTATTAGTCGTGCTCTCCACAAATCTGGGCTTTATGGAAGAGTGGGAAGAAGAAAGACATTGTAAAAAAAAAAAAAAGCCATAAGAAGTCCTGTTTGCAGTTTGTGAGAAGCCATGTGGAGGACACAACAAACATGTGGAAGAAGGTGTTTCGGTCAGATGAAATCAAAATTTAACTTTTTGGCCTAAAAGCTAAACGCTATGTGTGGAGGAAAACTAACACTGCACATCACCCTGAACACACCATCATGTTGTGGGGAAGCTTTTCTTCAGCAGGGACAGGGAAGCTGGTCAGAATTGATGGGAAGATGGATGGAGCCAAATACAGGGCAATCTTAGAAGAAAACCTGTTGGATTCTGTAAAAGACTTGAGACTGGGGCAGAGGTTCACCTTCCAGCAGGACAACGACCCTAAACATACAGCCAGAGGTACAATGGAATGGTTTAGATCAAAGAATATTTATGTGTTGGAATGGCCCAGTCAAAGTCCAGACCTAAATCCATTTGAGAATCTGTGGAAAGACTTGAAAATTGCTGTTCACAGACGCTCTTCATCCAATCTGACAGAGCTTGAGATATTTTGCAAAGAAGAATGGGCAAAAAATGTCCCTCTCTAGATGTGCA
Organism: Aquarana catesbeiana; assembly: GCF_042186555.1. Lineage (NCBI taxonomy): Eukaryota > Metazoa > Chordata > Amphibia > Anura > Ranidae > Aquarana > Aquarana catesbeiana. The sequence continues at coordinate 787,041,096 of NC_133325.1, read as the reverse complement.
AAGCTGGTAGAGACATCCCCAAAAAGACTTGCAGCTGTAATTGCAGAGAAAGGAGGTTCTACAAAGTATTGACTCCGGGGGGCGCCATACAAATGTACCCCACACTTTTCACATATTTATTTGTAAAACATTTGGAAAACATTTATAATTTTCCTTCCACTTCACAATTATGTGCCACTTTGTGTTGGTCTATCACATAAAATCCCAATAAAATACATTTACGTTTTTGGTTGTGACATGACAAAATGTGGAAAATTTCAAGGGGTATGAATACTTTTTCAATGCACTTTGTCATTGCTATTTACAGCAATAATTCTATCATCAATAACATTTTCCTAATAATACCGTTACTCTTCAAAGTATAACTCTACATTTGTTGTTAAAAAAAAAAAACACTCTATGTACAGTTCAAGTTATTTTAGCATACTTTGTAACAGATTTCTATCTTTTTCTGCTGTGATTAAAAAGTTGCTTGTTCCATTATGTCCTTTACAGAATGATTCTTTAATCACTTCAGCTCCAGAAAGTTTTACCCCCTTTGTGACCAGGGCAATTAGAGATTTCTTTTGGTGGTATTTGATCACCACTGGGTTTTTTATTGTTTATTATATGAACAATAAAAAAAAATGAAAATTAAAAAAAAAACAAAAAAAAAAAAAATATATATATTTTTAAGTTTAGTTTAGGAGTTTTGGAAAAAAAAAAAAAAAACACCAAAAGCTCCTAAACTCAAGCAGCAAACAGGACTGAGCAACGTACAACATAACATATAAAGGAGTTGGCCTTTAAATTGCAGATTAGAAATAACCACCTAGGGTGGGGGGCGTGGCTTAGCAATGGCCGAGTAGGACGTGTATTGCTGGAGCTCCCTGCCCAAACCTACCTACACGGACCGAACAACACCTTTAAACGCATGTGAACAAGGCATGTACAGCGCCAAACGATACAGGACAAGATCAGCTACCCGTGGAACTAACCACCGGACTATACAAACAGGGATACCGCACTTTTTTAACGGCAAACCAGTACTATCCCCGGGCGCCATTGCTGCCGCACCTCGTGGAACTTCAATGGCTACCACATCTAGCGGATCGCAGAGACTACCTCTAGCACCCACACAGACACCTATTTCCCTCACGGGGACGCCGGCGATATTCGGTTCAGAAGTAGAGAACTCACGATTGTCCCAGATTCCCATGGAGGATGACCTCCGCAGCATGCTCAGAGCACTCCCTACAAGAGCGGACATAGAGGCCTTAATCCTAAAGATAGAGGAGGCACACAGTAAGGACATCCAGGAGGTAAAGGCGGACTTACACAATGTGGAGAATCGGGTCTCCGCCGGCGAAAACAAACTTTCTGCCCTGGAAGACAAAGTGCAAGCTCTGGAACAACTACAGCAGGTCCACACACTCGAGGCCCAGGAGATGCAGCTCCACCTCGAGGAAATGGAGGACCGTAGCCGCCGAAACAACCTACGGCTACGTGGAATCCCAGAGGCTACCGGCCCTGAAGACCTGGCCGAAACAGCAACGGCAATCTTTCACAACCTCATGGATGACTTACCCCCCAACCTAGAGATCGACCGGATTCACCGCACCCTAGGACCAAAGTCAACTGATCCAACCAGACCCCGTGACGTGCTGTGCCGGCTACACCGATATGCACAAAAGGAGATACTTCTGCGGAAAGCCTGGGACCGGGGAGATATTGACTTTGACGGCGCACACATCCAAATCCTCCCGGACCTCTCCAGAGCCACGCTACAACGACGCGCCATGCTAAAACCTGTGCTGGAGGTAGCACGAAGACAGGGCTATACATACAGATGGGGATACCCGCTGGCAGTCTCCTTTCGTTCGGGACGGGAATCTTTTACACTACGCACTCCAGCGGATCTCCCAGCACTCTTTGCCTTCATGGAGACAGAGCCGGTCCCAGTACCGAACTGGTTGCAAAAAATCCCTACCGGCCGACCTGGTCTGGCTATGGGAAGATCCAACCCACCTGCACGCACCCAACGCTCCAGAGGCCGTTCTCGCATCAGGCCTGGAAACAACAACCGTGAGTCTTAAAAATGAAGATGGAGAGCGAAACAGAATGTTGCACTTTTAGTGCTCTTTTTTATTATTCAGTTCTAAGTTTGAGTTTCGTTTTTCTTCCTTGCTCTGCAAACACTTACAATGCCCCAAAATCAGCACTAGAGGAATACTCTTTTGTCACCCACCCTTGTCGCTCTGTATGAGATGTGGCCCCTCCCCCTTTGACCTACAACGGTAGATTGCTCGGTCCCCCAGCAAGCCAGCAACTCACAACGATCCGCTGCTCTCCACTGAGGATGGGGAGCGGAAATGTAACTGACTCTCTCCATGGTGGCCCGGCACCCCTCCCCCCACCCGAAAGAGAATACTTCTGTCCGTAAGGAGAGAGAGGCGCCAACTAGTGCTCCAAGCCACAAACGCCACATCCCAGGGGACTCTGTGTAGAGACATGAGGCGGATGATGACCGGGATACCTGACCTAGGGCAGTCTGCCATAATCTGGTCAACAGAGACCCTAGCCGAGGCCATGCGTGAGTGACACTCTCCTGATTTGTTATCCAGACCACACACAAGACCTCCTTGGAAGACGCTGTAGGTTAACAGTTGGTCATGTGGAAGGGACTGGGGGGAGGGGGAGTGATGCAGTGACGGATAGCAGTCTGGCGTTCTTTATTTTATATTATTTTATTTTATTTTATTTTGCACTGCGGGTGGGAGAGGAGTTGGAGAGGCCATAATATTGTAATGGGAGGAGGTCGGTGATGCAGGGTCTGGGGGGTAGTGGCTGGGAGCCCATCGAGGCAATAGATGATAAGATGGCACTACGCACACTCCATGGGCAACCCCTCCGGACAATGCCACTGGGGCCCTTACACAATGCCTCTAGACAAGGGGATTGAGAGACACACCCCCAGACACGCGAATCTTGGACAGGCAGGGGTGGGTATTAAAATTAATATTATTACTATTAACCACAAGAAAAGCACATAGAATTTGCTGAGGTAATGTGCACAATATTTGGTTGAAATATTTACTATAAATGTTCTTATGTTGCTGCTGTTGCTCATGTTTGTTATTAGTGAAGGTCACTAAATACCAATATTACTTGGTATCCACATATTGACTCGGCACACGCAAGCAATATATATATGTTTGTTCACATACTCATATGTTATTATAGGTCTGTGGGGGGGTGGGAGAGGGTGGGGACCTCCGTCCTTGGCTCCTGCTGAACTCACCTCCACGTAGGCAGACGCCTTCACCTGGACCTCCCTGGTGGGCGTTGAAGCAATTATTTGCTAAAACTCTTAGCCTTAACTCTAGTGGGCTGATACTGACTGGAGGGGATACCCTCAGGGCACGCCGGCCTACTATCTCTCTTAACTTCTCCATTTACTCTTTCTTGCTTTTTCTTTCTCTTTCTCCCACCCTACTCTCCTCCCTCCCCCACCTGCCCACCCGCAAGCATGGAGGTACTAAATGTGATTACTCTTAATGTAAAGGGGCTCAACATCCCTGAGAAGAGACGTATGCTATTAAATGATATGAAGAGAATGCAAGCAGACATTATACTTCTACAGGAGACACACTTTAAAGAAAATAAACTCCCAATACTTAAAAACAGATATTACCCAACAGTATATCATTCCACACACTTAGCAGCTAAATCCAGGGGAGTCTCGGTTCAGATTTCAGCAAAAGTCCCGTGGACCTTGACAGACATAAAGACAGACACGATGGGGAGGTTCTTATTTTTAAAAGGCCTCATAGGTGGTGCTAAAGTGACCATCGCCAACTTCTATGTCCCAAACGTCCACCAAGACTCTTTTATGAAAAAACATTTAGCCCTACTCCAAAACTTTACAGAGGGTCAACTTATCATTGGCGGTGACTTTAACATACCCCTACTACCCGCGGAAGACACCTCCACAGGGTCCTCATCAATTTCCAGAGGTGTACACAAGGGGATACATTCTGCATTTCATGCAGCACAACTCGTAGACGTATGGCGCCTCTCTCACCCGGGCGAGAAGGATTATACCTTCTTCTCCCGCCCCCATCAAATGTACTCACGCATTGATCTTTTTCTAATCCCTCAGAACCAATTGCATGCTGTCAAGGGCTCGGCAATTGGGTCTATCACCTGGTCAGACCATGCACCAGTCTCAATGCAATATGCCCTAACTGACTATTTTAAGGGACAAAGGAACCCATGGAGACTTAATGAAAGTTTATTACAAAACCCTGACGTAGTTGCAGACGTGACTAAAGAAATAACACACTACTTTGACACTAACAATACAACTGAAGGAGAAGGGGGTTTGATCTGGGAAGCACACAAGGCGGTGATACGCGGGGTGCTTATAAAGCATGGCGCACGGTTGAAGAAACAAAGGACGACACAATTAATAACACTACTAGCTAAGCTACAGAAATTGGAAAAAGATCACAAACAGACACCAACCAGAATGCGAGGAAGCGAACTAGACACGACACGCACACAGATAACAGACCTCCTACACTATAAGGCAAAGGCGGCACTCCAAATTTCCCGAAGGAGGATATATGAGTCGGGCAACAAGTGCGGTAGATTACTTGCACAATCGCTAAAAGCGCAAAAAACGGCGTCATATATACCACACGTCTATAACCCCGCGGGACAGAAGAAGACCTTACCCCAGCAGATTACACAGGAATTTAAGTCTTACTACAAGACATTATACAACTTACAAACGACAACACCTCCCAACGAACACATAACAGACTATATAACAAACTCCCAAATGCCAACACTACCGACCACGATGAGAGACCTTCTTGATGAACCTATAACAATATCAGAAATACAGTTGGCGATAAAGAATACTAAAAAGGGAAAATCCCCAGGACCAGACGGACTGACCATTCAATATTATAAAACTCTACTCCCGTCTCTAGGACAGCACTTACTTAAACTTTTCAATGACTTAGGTAAAGGTAGGAAATTCCACCATGATACACTACAAGCCCAGATAGCAGTAATACCCAAAGAAGATAAAGACCCGACGCAATGCGGGAGTTACCGCCCAATATCCCTCTTGAACACAGACCTAAAACTGTTTACCAAAATACTAGCCACCAGACTACAACAACAGATACCTGGTCTGATACATCTTGACCAAGTGGGTTTTGTCCCATCTAGGGAAGCCAGGGATAACACTACCAAGGTCCTGAATTTACTCTATAAAGCCACCACCACTAACACACCATCGGTCTTCCTTAGCACAGATGCCGAGAAGGCGTTTGACCGGGTTAACTGGTCATTCATGTTTGCCACACTTAGACATATAGGCCTAGGAAGTAATATGCTAAACTGGATCTCAGCGATTTACACGGAACCGTCAGCAAGAGTCAGGGTTAACAGGGTAACATCAAATGCTTTCACAATAACGAACGGTACACGCCAGGGTTGCCCACTTTTACCCCTACTCTTTGCACTCTCACTAGAACCCTTCCTGTGTCGCATCAGATTGAACCCAGACATAACCGGAGTATATATTAACCAAGCCCAACATAAAGTCTCCGCCTATGCGGACGACTTGATGTTTTCACTATCAAAACCGGCAATCTCACTGCCGAACCTACTGAAAGAATTTACCATCTACGGCACCCTCTCCAACCTGAAAATAAACTTAGCAAAATCGGAAGCGATGGGGATAGGGATTCCATCTGCACAACTTGCAGGTCTCCAGTCTAGTTTCAAGCTAAAATGGACGAACAAAGCCCTAAAATATTTAGGTACATTTATCCCTGCAACATTCTCCAAATTATATGAACTTAACTTCCCCCCATTGCTATCAAAAATTAAATCGTTATTGTCTAATTGGCAAAATGGTCTACATTCTTGGCTAGGCCGTTGCAATATTTTGAAAATGTCCATATTGCCAAAAATATTATATCTCATGCAGGCACTTCCCATACATATCCCATCCATCTTTTTTAAACAGGTACAGTCTGCTTTCACAGATTTTGTCTGGGCAAAGAAGAGACCAAGGCTCTCTAACAAACTACTTGTACTCCCCAAAAAATCAGGAGGTCTTGCACTTCCGAACATTCGTGCATATTATCATGCGGTACACTTGGGAAGGCTCATAGACTGGTGCCGCCACCAGGAGACCAAGATGTGGATCCGTATAGAACAATCACACACCAGTATTCCATTAAGGGGCACACCATGGTGTTTTCAAGATATACCAGTAGACACTAAACGACACCCACTGATTGGCAACACGGCACGGATATGCTCACAACTAATCCCCCAGAAAACCCTCACACCCCAAAATTCACCTCTATACCCTATAATAGGCAACCCTTTGTTCAAACCGGGATTGGAAGACGGAATCTTCCGAAAACTAGGCGATGCAGGGCTACTTTTAGCGTCCCACTATAGCATTGGAGGACGCTGGAGAACACATAGAGAACTCTGTGACCCCAACGGCCTATTCCGATTAGACTTTATGCGAACTCTCCAGTTGAGACATTTCCTTAACGCTATCCCACCCCCACCCGAAGAGAATGATCGAATTCCCACAACTCTGGAATCACTCCTCACTGAGGAAGGTACTCTACCACACACGTTATCAATAGCCTATAATCTCATAAATACCCCTCCCACAGACTTTGTACCCCCGGGACTGTTGAAATGGGAAATAGAACTAGATCGCAGGTTTGACAACACAAAGAGGCAACGTATTCTTGGATTCACGCACAAGTCTTCGATTTGCGCCAAGATCCAAGAAACAAATTACAAAATACTCTCCCATTGGTACAGAACCCCAGCATTACTACATAAATTTTTTCCTGCAACATCGGATAAATGCTGGAGGTGTCTGAGGGAAAAAGGAACTCTCTTGCACATCTTTTGGACTTGCCCCAAATTAGCACACTTTTGGAAAGTAGTGCGAGAAACGGTACAACTTTTTACTGACAGGACAATAACCGACGACCCTGCACTCTTTTTACTACACGCCACAGACACTCCCGACAAAATTTATAAGAAATCGGTGATACGACACCTACTAGACGCAGCCAAAGCCTGCATTCCGCTCTGTTGGAAATCTCCCACCCCGCCGACTATTGACATGTGGTTGGGGAAGGTGGAGGAAATAAGACAAATGGAAGACCTTATTCTGACGGCACAACATAGAGAAGAAACGTTCTCTAAAACTTGGCAAATGTGGACCATGTTTATTTACTCGTCTGAGGGCCAAGCACTGAGAAGGACTGATGAAGCCCCATGACCGCAAAATTCACATCACACCACTGATACTCCCCAGCGGAAATATCACCCCCAGAAAACTTAGAACACGAGAGACTCCGGGCTTGCGGGGGGTAGAGGGTTTAACTCCCTCTTGACCCCTCCTACCTCCAATCCCTATATCTCTACCCCATCCCTTTCCCCCCTCCTCCCCGCTCTCTCCTCTTATCTCTTGCTATTTTCTCATTCTTTTCTATATGTTCTCTTTTAGTTTTTATATTTAAGAAAAGAGAACCGAACCAGTGGGCAGTAATACTTAACAAACCCAACTGAGTAGCAAGAAGTACATATTCTTAATTGCAATGGTCTCTAACTTGTAATATAAGGTATTGATGACAGGATTAATGGAGATATGAAACCGCAATACGTAATGTATGTTTGCTGCTCTTATATCACTCTGTATCGATTTGTGATGAATGTGGTTTTGTGTAACTTGTTGGTCCACTGGGACCAGGTTCTGCATATAAATAAACAATTCAAAAAAAAAGAAATAACCACCTAGAAGAGTTCAAAAGAAATGACTCATTGAGCGGAGGCAAAGAACTTTACATTCATACTTGTGATTGTTAGAATGATAATTTTAATATTTTTTAGGTTTGCCAGTCCACAACATATCAGTTGAAAAAGATACACTGATACAGGAAATGACCAACACCCTTCAGTATTCACCTTCACAGAGCAGTACTGTGTACACAATGTCACAATGGCCCAAACTATTATTACTATTATTTGTCTGTACTGTTCCTGGTTCCAGGTATCCATCTACAGTCCTTTCTTTCTTTCTTTCTTTCTTTCTTTCTTTCTTTCTTTCTTTCTTTCTTTCTTTCTTTCTTTCTTTCTTTCTTTCTTTCTTTCTTTCTTTCTTTCTTTCTTATATTTACCTAGAAAAATGGTGAGGTGTTCAATACTTATTTTACCCGCTATATATTTAAACTCTAATGATAAAGTGCAAAGCTGCTGTATCAATCTTAGTGCAGTTGTGTGCCAATAAATATTGCATCGATGACAGAATATGTAAATGTGAAAATTATCAATTTCAATCACAATAAATGTAATGTTTGATTTTATTTTATTGTATTTATTTTGATTTGCACAGGGCACTTAATTTGGTATTATTTGTATTACTTAATTGTTGATGCAGCTTATTTCTTTCTTTCTTTCTTTCTTTCTTTTTCTTTCTTTCTTTCTTTCTTTCTTTCTTTCTTTCTTTCTTTCTTTCTTTCTTTCTTTCTTTCTTTCTTTTCTCTTTTTTTCTTTTCTCTTTTTTTCTTTTCTCTTTTTCTTTCTTTCTTTCTTTTCTCTTTTTCTTTCTTTCTTTTTTTTCTCTTTTTCTTTCTTTCTTTTTTTTTCTCTTTTTCTTTCTTTCTTTTTTTTCTCTTTTTCTTTCTTTCTTTTTTTTTCTCTTTTTCTTTATTTCTTTTTTTTTTCTCTTTTTCTTTCTTTCTTTTTTTTTCTCTTTTTCTTTCTTTCTTTTTTTTTTCTCTTTTTCTTGCTTCTTAATTTCAGGACTTTTTAAACTTGTTTTAGAAATACATTTAGGTATAAAAATGGTGATGTGTTCAATACTCATTTTACCCTTTTATATCTGAACTCTAATGATAAAGTGCAAAGCTGCTGTATCCATCTTAGTGCAGTTGTGTGCTAATAAATATTTCTTCAATTCCAATCAAAATAAATGTAATGTTTGCTTTTATTTTATTTTATTTTATTTATTTTTGCTTTTACTTTATTTTATTTATTTTTATTTGCACAGGACCCTGCGTTTGGAATTATTTGTATTATTTAATTGTTGATGCATCTTATGGTAGCGTGAGGAGAAAAAAAAAGCCGATCACCGGCAGCTGTGAGAGGGACATAAGTCCCGATCGCGGAGAGCCTCTGCAGAGGCTTTTGTGCCCACCTGTGCCACCTACCAGTGCACAACAATGCCGCCTACCAGTGCCCACCAACGCCACCTAGCAGTGCCCACAGTGTCACCTATCAGTGCCCACAGTGCCCTCTATAAATGTCACCAATCAGTACCTCATCACCAGTGCTGCCTATCAATACCACCTACCAGTGCCCATCAGTGCCACCTACCAGTGCCCATCAGTGCCACCTACCAATGTCCATCAGTGCAGCTTCATCAGCGAATATCAAGAAAGAAAAATTACCCATTTGCAAAATTTTATAACAAACTATGAAACATTAAAAGGAAGAAGGAGACTGCGCTAAAAAAAAGAGAGAAAATATTTTTATATAAGCATAATGTGACAGTCCATGAAATGTGAAATACAATGGTAAATCCCCACATAAAAGGGGATACCATCAAAAAATATCCTATACGGAAATGGCATTCAGTGAAGTGAATCTTGATATGATGATTCTTGTGTGCAAAAAACAACACCAGTGACAGTGAACCTCCACCGTAAAGAATACACGCTTACCAAAAGGCAAGCGATAGCAAGCCTCTAAGCTGGAATCAATATCCTGACATCAGACCAGAGCCAGTAATGGATTACTTGATGGCAATGAGGACATTCCAGAGGATAGAGACTCAAAGAATGGACCAGCGATCCATATTAGGGGGACATAAAAAGAAAATCTCCATAGTGTGAACCCATTAAAATGATTTATTGAAAAAAAGAAGTAATGCACTTACATGAAAATAGGAATAAAAACGCTCAATAGAAAGATGCCGGCCGGCTCGCAGACACCCGTCCACCAATACACAATAGACCGCAATGACGTCAGCACGCCTCCCACCCGACGTACGTTTCGTCAAAGATTGACTTAGTCATGATCAACTATGAAACATGTTTTTTTTTTTTTCAAAAATTTCTGTCTTTTTTTGTTTGTTTAGCAAAAAATAAAAACCCAAGTGGTGATTAAATACCACCAAAAGAAAGCTCCATTTGTGTGAAAACAAATGATAAAAATGTCATTTGAGTACAGTGTAGCACGACAATTGTCCATTAAGCAAGTGGTTAAGGCACTTTATTTACATGTTACGTTTATTGTGATTTGATGATTATTGTGATTTGATGATTATTGTGAATCGATGATTTTCACATTTATGTATGCATAGCGCTGTCATTGAGGGACTATTTTCTTATAAATGATTATAAATGATTGAGCTGCATGTATTTTTATTCTTTATGGTAAAATCCAGTAGGTCAGTATTTTCAAAATGTGTTACACTAAAAGATCTTCTTTTAATCAGGCAGGGTTCCATTCAGTCTTCCTATACCTCCCATAAATTCCTTTCAGTGAAATCCAAAGATAAGCCCAGAGTGAGAACTCAGTCCCACCACCTCTGGCTCAGGCCCTCTGCTCCCTGCTCACCACTATCTCTTGCAAACACTGAAGTCAGGCAGAAGTGATAGCTTGTCTCCCAAAGGCTCCCATAGATCTGATCTCCTGAGTGACTGCCATCGAGTGCGGGATGGGGACAAGGGAGATGCAGGTGCAGATCCCAACACCCCAACTGAATGATCCCCCTGCAAGTGAGAGAGGCAGAGCCACCTATAGTGTGCGGGGAGGTACTAGAACTGGCTGGGTGCTTCAGCTTAACACACCAACACAAGTAAGACACGTGGAAGATGGCGGAGCTTTTAAGGAAGGAAGGAGAAGATAGAGACAGTGGAAGGGGGGTTGCATGCAGAGTTGAAGACCGGTGAAAGTGAGGAGGATAGGGGATGCAGAGGTAACCAGCTGTGGAAATCTGACCACACTCAATATTTGATGAGGTTTGAAGGGTTTGTGTGGGGTGGGGGAGGGTTTTTTGAGAAGTCGTGGTTGAGTTCCTGCACCTATTTTCTGAGAAAAAAATCTCTGTATGTATGTATATATATATATATATATATAGAGAGAGAGAGAGAGAGAGAGAGAGAGAGAGTCCAAGAGGTTGCTGCACTTAAAAACCTCTTTGCTTTATTTCACAACATCTTCAGGAAAGATTTACAAAGCAAGCATAATCATTCCAAGCAATATCAAAGGCAACACATCCCTGCACAGTTTCAGATATGAGTGGTGAGTGAGTGATATATGACTCATATCTGAAACTGTGTAGGCATTTGTTGCCTTTGATATTGCTTGGAATGATTATGCTTGCTTTGTAAATCTTTCCTGAAGATGTTGTGAAATAAAGCAAAGAAGTTTTTAAGTGTAGCAACCTCTTGGACTCTTTCTCTATATATAAGGTCGGTGGGAAGACCTGATTGCTGGCACTAAACTGTAAGCAGAGTGCAGTTCTCCTGTACAAGTGAATATATATATATATATATATATATATATATATATATATATATATATATATATATATATATATATATATATATATATATATATATTTTTTTTTTTTTTTTTTTTTTTTTTTTTTTCATACAGAAATATATATTTTTTTTATTACAAACCATTTCAATTAACTTATTCGTCTCTCTTTTTTGCAGAAAAATTTCCTTCCTGAAACTTGGAGAAATTGGAGACGGCTGATCGCGGACGTCTTTTTCATCACGTGTTCGGCTATGCTGTTATTCTGTAGTACAGGGGTCTCCAAACTTTTCAAACAAAGGGCCAGTTTACTGTCCTTCAGACTTTAGGGGGGCCGGATTGTGGCCAGTGGGGGGGTAGAAAATGTCCCGGGCCCAGCATTTGTGAGAATAAACATTGACTCAGGATTGAAAATTGGGAGGACATATGAGGCGGCGACCTGGTAAGGTCCAGTGCCTCCATCCCTATCTAGTTAAAAAGGGAGGGTACAGGGCAGTGGGACTTTAAATGAAGCACGTAGAGTATGAAAATTCGGATTTATTATATACTGATAATATAATACATAATGATAATCATGTTACATATTAAATAACAATTAGTGTAAATACATATGTACATACAATGGAGGCAAGCAGGCCACATGATTGCACACAGTTAATCACATAATACTGAGCATAGTCTGGTAAGACATATAATAGATTAAGACACGGCATATAACAGCTCTACGCATTTTGTAGATTGAGTTACTCTTCAGGAGCATGCACTTAGTCTGTAATGTATTGATGAAAAGAATTTCTGTGAGGTCTGACCCTGTCAAGGAAAAGGGGGGGGGGAGCTAATATTAAGATAGAAATTTACTTAGTATAACCCCCACTCTCTTAGATACTTACAGATGTAGCTAAAAGATAAGAACATGGCACTTGAGATCAGAGACCCCCTAAGGGCATCAGCACCGGGAGCTGAGGTGGTGTGGGCAGCCTGGAGCCCAACAGGGACAGGATCCATGGAGAACAAGTGACCAGGAAATGAGAGTGGTCATAAGTGACCATGAGTGCTAAAACATCAAGAGAGGGATTGCGTAAAGCAAGGCATAATTATAATGTTTAATATATCCTATACTTGGTAAAGGACAGGACATATCAATGGATAGTGCAAGTGAGGTCCAACCATTGAAGGTTGAAGTAGATAGGATGGTGAAGGGTAGAAGTCAAAACACCAAAAGGGTGAGCAAGAACCCATATCTGATGCATGCCAATAAGAAATAATGGTGAGTGTAAAATTACCAAATTATCTAGTACTGGAATATAGACCTAAGACCCAGGAAAGTGAACCAAAAATGGCAGATGGGACCACCAAGGTAGATGAGCCATCCAGGAATGGGGCCTATAAGGGCATGGCCGCCACACCCCCACCAATGTCACTTAAGTGTGCATAGGAGGGGGGAGGCGCCACCATCCGGGCTGGCAAGTCGCTCGAGGTTGGTGCCAAAAATTCCCTCCCATTAGCTGCTAGATGTAAAAAGAAGTCGGAGAGGCGGCGCCACGTCGTGACGCCACACCCCCGGTGTAGGGGACGGGACGTCGATGTGTGGTGCAAGGGCATCCACCCACCCTGAATGAAGAGGAGGAGGAAAGCCCGCAGCACGCATTGCAGCTCCCGGAAGAGATGGGAGCCGAACCACATAAATTATCACACGGGGAGATGACTATTAAGTCTCATTAGGAGATGGAAGAGGAAAACCCCATCCCTTGGGTATTAAACCCTATGAAGAGCGGGGGGAATTGAAAAACTTCATGAACTAGGATAATAGATAATAGTAGTTATGTTAAAAACAGACCTACCTAGAAATACCCTACATGCTTCCATCCCTATATTTTGGATGAAAATTGGGAGAACAGCAAAGTGGGACTTTATATGAGGCAGAGACCTGATAAGGTCCAGTGCCTTCATCCATATCTAGTTAAAAAGGGAGGGGACGGAGGATTGGTGATCACTTAGGTAGTGCCTCTGGTCAGTAGGAGGAGAAATAGTGCCCCATCATTGGTGTCAGTGGGAGAAATAGTGCCCCATCATTGTATCAGTGGAAGGATTAGTGCTCCATCATTGGTATCAGTGGGAGGAATAGTGCCCCATCATTGTTATCAATATGGAGGAATAGTGCCCCATCATTGGTGTCAGTGGGAGGAATAGTGCCCCATCATTGGTGTCAGTGGGAGGAATAGTGCCCCATCATTGGTGTCAGTGTGAGGAATAGTGTCCCATCATTAGTATCAGTGGGAGGAATAGTGCACCATCATTAGTATCAGTGGAAGGAATAGTGCCCCATCATTGGTATCAGTGGGAGGAAGAGTGCCCTATCATTGATACTAGTGGGGAGAATAGTGCCCCATCATTGGTATCAATGGGAGGAATAGTGCCCCATCATTGGTGTCAGTGGGAGGAATAGTGCCCCATCATTGGTGTCAGTGTGAGGAATAGTATCCCATCATTAGTATCAGTGGGAGGAATAGTGCACCATCATTAGTATCAGTGGAACGAATAGTGCCCCATCATTGGTATCAGTGGGAGGAATAGTGCCCCATCATTGGTATTAGTGGGAGGAATAGTGTCCCATCATTATTGTCAGTGTCAGGATTTATGCCCCACTGTCGGTGCCAGTGTGAGGAATACGGCCCCAAAGGCCAGATAAAGGCTAGCAAAAGGCTACATCTGGCACTTGGACCACAGTTTGGAGACCACTGCTCTAGTAGATTCAGAAGGTGATGCTATCTTCTGGTGCTACTATCCAACAACATATAGGGGTTATTTTCCATAGATTTATATAGATTCAATCTGTAAAGTTAAATCTTCTTGAACCTTAAACACAGGCATTAGGGAGCAGAGATGAACAACCACACCATGGATTGGGTCAGTTCACACCAATGATAAATTTGGGTAAAATGGATGATGGCTTGGGCCAGAAATGAACCCTTAGTGAGCCCTTACCTGATCAACTTGCAGAGCAGCACTATTGCAGGGTGTATTAATTCTCAGTCCATAAACCCAACACCAATATGAGTGGGATCCTTATTGGGTCCTGCTTGTCCCATCGGAGCATGGACCCCTCATTCCTCAGTAGTTGCCTTTATTTTCTACTGATCTCAGTGGGATTTAAAGGGAATTATAAAGGGGGAAGCTATGAAGACTAAAGTAAACTGGTAGGACTTTCAATAGAACTCTTACTTACTCACTCGGTACAAACAACCAGGTCCACTCCAGAGGGAAGAAAGGATTTCCTGTTATTTGCTCATCATTATTAGGGAGGCAGTGTATTATAGATAGCAAAAACTTGCTCCCACACTATATGATAAAAAGTTTGTGAACACCTTACTGTCACACCTATACAAACTTATTGGGCATCCCATTCAAAAACCATGGACATTAATATGGAGTCCCCTTACCTCCCCTTACCTCCAAGCCCGTAACATCCTCCACTCTTCTGAAAAGGCTTCCCACAAGATTTTGGAGGACGTCTGCGGAAATTTGTGCACATTTGTGAGGTTAGGTATTGATGTTGAATGAGAAGATCTGCCTCACATTGGCCTTCCAATTCATCCCAAAGGTGTTTAATAGGATTGAGGTCAGGGCTCCGTAAAGGAGACTTGAGTTCCCTTAACATCAAACTAGTCAAACCATGTTCTTATGAGGATGTTGGATGAGAAGACTTGGCTCACTGTCAGCATTTCAATTGATCCCAAAGGTGTTCAGTAGGGTTGAGGTCAGAGCTCTATGGAGGACACTTGAGTTCCTCAACATCAAACTGGTCAAACCATGTCTTTATGGAGCTGGCTTTGTACACAGGAACACAGTCATGCTGGAACAGAAAATAACCTTCCTAAAACTCTTACCACAAATTTGGAAGAACACAATTATCTAAAATTATGTACTTGCTGGAATCACCTGAACTCATTTGGAGGGGGTCCACCATCTTTTGGCCATATAGTGTAATAAGATATACCATAAGTAGATACGGCCATAGCTCATTACATCTAGTTTTGTTGAGATTCGGTCATGTTGATGATGATTTAATTCCATGGTATTTTTTAATAGTGTACTTTTGTGGTACATAACAAACTAGACTTATTTCTGTTCCTTTTTGCAAATGCAGTCTTTCCATTATTGACAAATGCTGTCAGTATTTTTAGAATTCTCCCCACGCAGTCAAGGCAATGAATGTTATGTTATATATATGTTATATGTAAGATCTCAAAGAGTTCCATTCAGGGCAGATGGATAGATAAACCTCTGCACTGTTGTTTTGTATATTTTATATATGTATATATACAGTGTGTGTGTATATATATATATATATATATCTATCTATCTATAGATATATATATTTATTAATGAATTAATATATTGATTAAAGTACTTTTTATTTGTATAGACTTTTTTTTTATGGTGTGAATTATCAGTTTTTTTATATATGTATTTTATATACTGTATATATATACATATATATATATATATATATATATATATATATATATATATATATATATATATTGATTAAAGCACTTTTTATTTATATCCATTATATTTTTTATGGGGTGAAATTCTCGTTTTTTTTATATATGTATTATATATATATATTATGATATCTTAATATTTGAAGTTATATTGTATGTCTTTATTCCTGTAACATAAAGAAGCATATTTGTATAGATTATTTGTTATGGTGTAAATTATTTGTTTTTTTATATATTTATTTTTTTGGGTAGCGCTGTGTGTTACATATAAAGTTTTTGTTTTCATTCAGACATTTATATAGCACCTTGGATTGAGGGGTTTTAGGGTGAGAGCAGACATTTTTGTATTCGCTTTATGTTTATTTGCCAAATAAAGATTTTATAAAAATTAATAAATATATCTAAAACAGTTTAAGTGAACAATATATATATAGATAGATAGATAGATAGATAGATAGATAGATAGATAGATAGATAGATAGATAGATAGATAGATAGATAGATAGATAGATTTATTAATGAATTAATATATTGATTAAAGTACTTTTTATTTGTATAGACTTTTTTTATGGTGTGAATTATCAGTTTTTTTATATATGTATTATATATATATATATATATATATGTATTATATATATATATATATATATATATATATATATATATATACAGTATACTGTGTGTATATATATATATTATCTCACAAAACACCAAATTTAACACACCTGCTTCCCATTCACACCTGAGACCTTTTAACACTAACGAGTCACATGACACCAGGGAGGGAAAATAGCTAATTGGGCCCAATTTGGACATTTTCACTTTGGGGTGTACTCACTTTTGTTGCCAGCGGTGGAAGAGGACTCCAGTGACAACCTGTGAAGCTCTGGTGATCTCCATGCTCAAGAGGGTTAAGGCAGTGCTGGAAAATAATGGTGGCCACACAAAATATTGACACTTTGGGCCCAATTTGGACATTTTCACTTAGGGGTGTACTGACTTTTGTTGCCAGTGGTTTAGACATTAATGGATGTGTGTTGAGTTATTTTGAAGGGACTGCAAATTTACACTGTTATACAAGCTGTACACTCACTACTTTACATTGTAGCAAAGTGTCATTTCTTCAGTGTTGTCACATGAAAAGATAGAATAAAATATTTACAAAAATGTGAGGGGTGTACTCGCTTTTGTGAAATACTGTGTGTATCTATCTATCTATCTATCTATCTATCTATCTATCTATCTATCTATGTATCTATCTATCTATCTATCTATCTATCTATCTATCTATCTATCTATCTATCTATCTATCTATCTATCTATCTATCTATCTATCGATAGATAGACAGATATATATTGCAGGCTTTCTGACCAATACAAAGACAAATTAGGCTTGTTTTTGGCTTCTTTGGTGCTTTGTTAGTGGCCTCTTTGAAAACTCACATATCCTATAAGTGCTAATTGATGCATCTCTTCAATAGATGTCTTCTGCGGCCAGTTGGACATCAGCCCATAATATTTCTCAACGTTGCAGTTGTTGTTTGTTTTTTTTGCCATTTCAACAGTAAACTTCCCTTATATGTATCATTTCTGTTATCTTGTCAACTCTTTTTATAACAAAGTAGCAGATGAACATTGCTAAATGATTTACCCATATAAGGAAATTTGCAGCTTTTAGTTACAATATTATTTGCTTGGAAGTTATAGTCCTTTTGGATATTCACTATACAGAATGTGCCAAAGTATCCGTACCCCTCCTAAATTTCTGGATACAGGTCTATAAGTAAAGGGAAATGATTGCTGAGTCATTTGGACTCAGATGATTACAGATTGGGGTAATGGACTAATCACAGCGGCCCTTTACCATGTGATCAGCCGGGGTGAATGACAGCTAATCACGGATGTCAACACAAGCCAATGGTTATTGGCTTTTCTTTCCTCATGCTGGCAGCGTGAGGAAGGGAGAAGAGAGCCGATAACTGGCTTGTGTTAAAGGGACATCTACACTGATAATCAGGGCACTGATTATCATCGCAGTCCCACCAGTGCCCACCAGTGCTGCCAATCAGTGACTGCCAGTGCTGCCAATCAGTGCCCATGGGTGCCTCCTTATTAGTGTCACATATCAGTGCTGCCTATCAGTGCCCATCAGTGCTGCCTACCAGTGCCACCTATCAGTGCCCATCAGTGCCGCCTTTCAGTGCTGCCTATCAGTGCCACCTGTCATAGGTTGGACTTGATGGACTTGTGTCTTTTTTCAACCTCACCTACTATGTAACTATGTGTCCTTCAGTGCCGGCTATCAGTGTCCATCAGTGTTGCCTATCAGTGCTGCCTTCTCAGTGCTGCCTCATCAGTGCACACCAGTGCCACCTCATCAGTGCCCATTAGTGCCCATCAGGGCAGCCTATCAGTGCCCATCAATGGGTCCCAGAAAAGCCCTGGGTCTCAGGCATGCACAATTATATTGTTAGCTCTGAGCGCCACCGAGCGGGGACCGATCTGATCCCGAGCGACGCCGAGTGCCGCTGCGTGTGGCCGAGTCACATAGCAGGTCCCGCCTTCTGGAGCCTGCAGCACCTATGATGGACGTCCCACTGGTCCAATGGCGGGACAGCGGGAGCTGGGACGTCCATCATAGGCACTGCAGGCTCCAGAAGGCAGGAATTACAATGCGGCTGCCGCGCCACATCACTGTGAGATCACCGATCCCCGCTCGGCACTCCTTCTCTGGCTGCCTGCTGTGGTGATGATGGGCGCACCACACACCATGGCTGAGCTGAGCTGCTGCAGGACACATAAAGTCTGTCTCCTGGTCAGGTAGGTCAGTGTGTGTATGTCAGGTAGGTCAGTGTGTGTCATGTAGGTCAGTGTATGTCAGGTAGGTCAGTGTACATCAGTGTATGTCAGGTAGGTAGGTCAGTGTATGTCAGGTAGGTCAGTGTAAGTCAGGTAGGTAGGTCAGTGTATGTCAGGTAGGTCAGTGTATGTCAGGTAGGTCAGTGAATGTATGTCAGGGTCAGTGTATGTCAGGTAGGTCAGTGTATGTATGTCAGGTAGGTCGGTGTATGTCAGGTAGGTCAGTGTATGTATGTCAGGTAGGTAGGTCAGTGTATGTCAGGTATGTCAGTGTATGTATGTCAGGTAGGTTAATGTATGTCTGGTAGGTCAGTGTATGTATGTCAGGTAGGTCAGTGTATGTCAGGTAGGTCAGTGTATGTAAGTCAGGTATTTCAGTGTATGTCAGGTAGGTAGGTCAGTGTATGTCAGGTAGGTCAGTGTATGTATGTCAGGTATTTCAGTGTATGTCAGGTAGGTAGGTCAGTGTATGTCAGGTAAGTCAGTGTATGTCAGGTAGGTCAGTGTATGCCAGGTAGGTAGGTCAGTGTATGTCAGGTAGGTCAGTGTATGTATGTCAGGTATTTCAGTGTATGTCAGGTAGGTAGGTCAGTGTATGTCAGGTAGGTCAGTGTATGCCAGGTAGGTAGGTCAGTGTATGTCAGGTAGGTCAGGTATGTATGTCAGGTAGGTTAGTGTATGTCAGGTAAATCAGTGTGTGTCTGTCAGTTAGGTCAGTATGTCAGGTAGGTTAGTGTATGTCAGGTAAATCAGTGTGTGTCTGTCAGTTAGGTCAGTGTATGTCAGGTAGGTCAGTGTATGTCAGGTAGGTCAGTGAATGTATGTCAGGGTCAGTGTATGTCAGGTAGGTCAGTGTATGTATGTCAGGTAGGTCGGTGTATGTCAGGTAGGTCAGTGTATGTATGTCAGGTAAGTAGGTCAGTGTATGTCAGGTATGTCAGTGTATGTATGTCAGGTAGGTTAATGTATGTCTGGTAGGTCAGTGTATGTATGTCAGGTAGGTCAGTGTATGTATGTCAGGTATTTCAGTGTATGTCAGGTAGGTAGGTCAGTGTATGTCAGGTAGGTCAGTGTATGCCAGGTAGGTAGGTCAGTGTATGTCAGGTAGGTCAGTGTATGTCAGGTAGGTCAGGTATGTATGTCAGGTAGGTTAGTGTATGTCAGGTAAATCAGTGTGTGTCTGTCAGTTAGGTCAGTATGTCAGGTAGGTTAGTGTATGTCAGGTAAATCAGTGTGTGTCTGTCAGGTAGGTCAGTGTATGTCAGTGTGTGTATGTCAGGCAGGTCAGTGTATGTCAGGTAGGTAGGTCAGTGTATGTCAGGTATGTCAGTGTGTGTATGTCAGGCAGGTCAGTGTATGTCAGGTAGGTCAGTGTATGTATGTCAGTTAGGTCAGTGTATGTCAGGTAGGTCAGTGTATGTATGTCAGGTAGGTCAGTGTATGTCAGGTAGGTAGGTCAGTGTATGTATGTCAAGTAGGTAGGTCAGTGTATGTATGTCAGGTAGGTCAGTGTATGTATGTCAGGTAGGTCAGTGTATGTCAGGTAGGTCAGTGTATGTATGTCAGGTAGGTCAGTGTATGTCAGGTAGGTCAGTGTATGTCAGGTAGGTCAGTGTATGAATGTCAGATAGGTCAGTGTATGTATGTCAGGTAGGCCAGTGTATGTCAGGTAGGTCAGTGTATGTATGTCAAGTAGGTAGGTTAGTGTATGTATGTCAGGTAGGTAGATCAGTGTAATGGTCAGTGTGTCAGGCAGGTGAGTTTAGTGGTCAGCATTGATGGGCACTGGTAAGCCAGGCAACAACTAGCAAGTGAGCTTACCCCCCGCCACACAACCACACAACCCCACCGCCCAGCCAAAAAAACCCAGCGCCACTACCGCCCGTGGTCTTTTTGCCACCTAGGAACGCCCCTGGCCATACACCTTGTGGTCTAAATATTTCAGATTTCTTCAGGTCTACAAAAACTATGCGGTAGAAGCCTTACCTAAACAATTGACTCAATTTTTATCTAGTCAGGTAGGCTCTCATACTACATCATTGTTCTTAGATCCAAAGAAAAATATTCAATTCCAAAGGTTATGATCAGCTAAAGATGCCCAAATGATGGCTTTGGGGACATAAGCATGGAAAAGAGTCACACTTGAGCTGGTCTACTTACTGCAAGGTAGGTCCAAGCCTAACGTTCCACTCTATGCTTTAAACTTGCCGACCGCTCTATAGAAGTTTTACTGCTACAGGGCGGCCGTGCAGGATCACATATATATATATATATATAAAGTAGGTGATCCTCAGGGCTGGGACAAGGGGTGGGCAGGAGCACTTAAAAGCATTCAAAATGCCAAGTCATTTTTTTAAATCTGGCATAAAAAAAATAAAATAAAATAAAGTCATGTAACCCGTTGCTTTTCGGGTTACTAGATCCGAGACCCGATCAGATCCGATTCCGGCTTTGTTTGGGTCTCCGAGCAGCCGGTGGACGTGTTGGCTGGTTGCCCCCGGGCCTCCCGGTGGGATGGAAGTTCCCGGGCGACCCGCGGAAAGCGTCGGGAGGTGGTCGGCGTCCAGTCCTGTTGCTTGTAATCAATTCAATATTCCAGTCGCACACGTTCCCGGGTAAATGGCATAGAGCATTAACGGGTGCTGTAACGATTACCAGTTGGGTTCTGGAAGCATCAAACAGAAGTACATCTTCGCCAGCACACCATGGATCAGCAGACAAGGATGTCCAAAAAAGGTTTTTTAATCGAAAATGGTCACATCACAAGGGGGGTGCAACGTTTCGGGGCCGCGCAGGACCCCTTCGTCAGGCAAGTCACTTGCCTGACGAAGGGGTCCTGCGCGGCCCCGAAACGTTGCACCCCCCTTGTGATGTGACCATTTTCGATTAAAAAACCTTTTTTGGACAACCTTGTCTGCTGATCCATGGTGTGCTGGCGAAGATGTACTTCTGTTGCTTGTAATAACAACCGAGTGGCTGATGCAAAAAAACTAATTTAGAGAAGTCTTCTTTTAATCGCCAATAATCATCTTGACACGTTTGAAGGAAAAGATGACTTCTCTAATATTTTTAGTTTTGGTAAATACAGTATGATGTTATCTGCCACAGGCTTAAATGACCTAGAAAAAAAAAATATGCACACGTTTGGATATGTAGACTGTGGTTTTTACACTCATATGTACTGTTCTAACAGGAAAGGTTACATAGTTACATAGTAGGTGAGGTTGAAAAAAGACACAAGTCCATCAAGTCCAACCTATGTGTGTGATTATATGTCAGTAGTAGTTAGTAGGAGGATTAGAAGATGAGCGGGTCGGCTCACCCAGATGTAGGAGTTATGGTAAAGTAACCATCACACAAACCCAGGCAATGTAAGCTGAGTGTAGAATGGAGAAATACATAAGCAGAGGTTGCCTCTGGTGAAATCTGTGTGTTGAAATAACCAGTAGTTCCAAAGATATAAGCAATTAATGTTCTATGTGTAGCTCAACCCTAGGGTTGCCACCTGTCCAGGATTCACCCGGACAGTCCGGGTTTTGAATCATGTGTCCGGGTTTCAGGCGAACTGAAACCCAACACATTATTCAGACCGGACTGTGTGGCTCCCCCCAAGTAACCAAGATAGTCACAGACAAATCTTTTGCCGTCTGGAGCTGCCGGCGGCTGTCTGGGGGCAGGTTTGGCATCACTGGGGGTGGGGCAGGTTGAGATGGCAGCTAGAGCAATTTGGCCACTCCCACATTTTGCTGCGGGCACGCTATGCGCACCGCATTACTACCTCTCCTTAGGGCATCCAAAGGTGTCCAGGCGCTAAAGTGTTAAAGAAAAGGTGCAACCCTACACGGACCCATCTAGTAAAGCTTAGACCGATCTCCATTCTACCCCCCCCCCCAGACTCTCTTTTGTCTTTTAACCACTTCAGTACCGGAAACTTTCACCCCCTTCCTGCCCAGGCCATTTTCAGCTTTCAGCGCTGTCACACTTTGAATGACAATTGCGCGGTCATCATGCAGCACTGTACCCAAATTACTATTTTTATCATTTTCTTCACACAACTGGACCTTTATTTGGTGGTATTTATTCACCACTGGGCTTTTCATTTTTTGCTAAATAAACAAAAAAAGACTAAACATTTTGGGGGAAAAAAGGTTGGTTTTCTTGGTTTCTGTTATAAAATTTTGCAAATAAATAATCTGTCTTCATAAATTTAGGCAAAATTGTATTCTGCTACATTTCTTTGGTGAAAATAACCCAAATCAGTGTATATTATTTAGTCTGTGTGAAAGTTATAGAGTCCACAATCTATGGGATATATATCTGAAAATTGACCAATCCTGATGTGCTGACGGCCGATCTCATTTCTTGAGGCCTGAAAACACCAGGACAGTACAATACCCCCCCCCCCCCCCAAATGACCCCTTTCTGGAAGACAGTCCAAGGCATGTAGTAAGAGGCATGGTGAGTTTTATGAAGTTGTAATTTTTTTTTTGTCATTTTTGAAAAAAAATATTTAAAACAAATAATTCACATTTTTTTTTTTACATACTGTCAATAAACTGCTAAACTTTTATGTAGCACCCTGGGGTTTAGGCAGGAGCTCCTCACAAATTTACCTGCCAAGAGTAGTCATCTTGGTCGATTGATAGAGATCTATTGATTTCTCCCTAAGTTTGGCCTTGTTGCACTTTTCTCTTCTACCACTAGGTGGCCGGAACTTGGTGGTACTAGATATGAGAAGGGCAACCAAGGTCAGGTTACGAGTATCTGGGGTATCTCAGCCAATGGGCAAGGGTTTTCTTGAATCCCTTGGCCTGCTGGGGGAACCTATTTATTCGGGTGAGTTTAGGTGATCTGTGTTCTGTGCCACCAGGACGGCTGTCTGGGTGGACATGTGTCGTATGCCCCGGGCTGCTAGGCCGGAGATTGGGCCTATTCCCGGGGACATTTGGCTGCTAGGCTGTCTGAGGGCCTATCCAGAAGTAAGAGGGACAGCACAGGATTGGGATAGGGATGAGCCCCGATGTTCGCCTGTTCGGCGAACAACGAACTATATGCGGTGTTCGCGGCAAATTCGAAAGCCACCAGAACCCTGTTAAAGTTTATGGGACACTAACATGAAAAATCAAAAGCACTAATTTTAAAGGCTTATATGCAAGTTATTGTCATAAAAAGTGTTTGGGGACCCGGGTCCTGCCCCAGAGGACATGGATCAATGCAAATTTGTTTTTTTTTAAATGGACGTTTTTTCAGGAGCAGTGATTTTTATAATGCTTAAAGTGAAACAATAAAAATTAAATATTCCTTTAAATATCATGCCTGGGGGGTGTCTATAGTATGCCTGCAAAGTGGCGCATTTTTCCTGTGTTTAGAACAATACCACAGCAAAATGACATTTCTAAAGGAAAAATTGTCATTCAAAACTGATCGCAGCTGTAATGTATTGTCGGGTCTCGGCAATATAGATAAAACTCATTGAAAAAAAAAAAGCATGTGATCCCCCCTCAGTCCATTACCAGGCCCTTTGTGTCTGGTATGAATATTAAGGGGAACCCCGAACCAAAATTTAAAAAAAAAATTGCGTGGGGTCCCCCTAAAATCCATACCAGGCCCTTCA
Source organism: Aquarana catesbeiana (assembly GCF_042186555.1). Lineage (NCBI taxonomy): Eukaryota > Metazoa > Chordata > Amphibia > Anura > Ranidae > Aquarana > Aquarana catesbeiana. Next base: position 787,016,526 of record NC_133325.1, on the reverse strand, counting down.
GGTCTGATATGGAAATTAAGGGGAACCCTGCGCCAATTTTTTTAAAAAAATGGCATAGGGCCCCCCCTCTAAATTCATACCAGACCCTTATCCAAGCACGCATCCTGGCAGGCCGCAGCAAAAGAGGGGGGATGAGAGAGCGCCCCCCCCTCCTGAACCGTACCAGCCACATGCCCCCCAACATGGGGAGGGTGCTTTGGGGTCTGACCCCAAAGCACCTTGTTCCCATGTTGATGGGGACAAGGGCCTCATTCCCACAACTCTTGACCGGTGGTTGTGGGGGCATGCGGGCAGGGGGCTTATCGGAATCTGGAAACCCCCTTTAACAAAGGGACCCCCAGATCCCGGCCTCCCCCCCTGTGTGAATTGGTAATGGGGTACCCAATCGTACCCCTACCATTTCACAAAAAAGTGTCAAAATGGTAAAAAAGACAAGAGACAGCTTGGGACAAGTCCTTTATAAAAAATAAAAAAAATAAAAATCTCCCACGATGTAAGTTTATGCCGCTCGACGGACAGAAAAAAATAAAATGATATCCACAACCAATCCACCTCCATGGGAAGCTCCCGCCAAGTGACGCGTCTTCTCTGTGACAGTTTCTTATAGAACTGAGGACTTCCCCATGGCTTCCCTGTGGTGTCAGAGGAGGGCGGGGTCACTGGGTGGCCCGTCCTCAGTTTTATAAGAACTGTCACAGAGAAGACGCGTCACTGGGCGGGAGCCTCCAATGAAGGCGGATTGGAGGTTTTTCAGTCCGTCAGGCGGCGTGAACTTACATCGTGGGAGATTTTTATTTTTTTATTTTTTAATAAAGGACTGTCCCAAGCTGTCTCTTGTCTTTTTTACTATTTTGGACACTTTTTTTGTGAAATGGTAGGGGTACGATTGGGTACCCCATTACCAATTCACACAGGGGGGAGGCCAGGATCTGGGGGTCCCCCTTCTTAAAGGGGGCCTTCCAGATTCCAATAAGCCCCCCGCCCGCAGACCCCCACAATCACTGGGCAAGGGTTGTGGGAATTAGGCCCTAGTCCCCATCAACATGGGGACAAGTTGCTTTGGGGTCAGACCCCAAAGCACCCCTCCCCATGTTGAGGGCATGGTTGCGTGCTCGGATAAGGATCTGGTATGGATTTTGGGGGGACCCCTACGCCATTTTAAAAAAATTTTAAATGGCGCAAGGTTCCCCTTAAAATCTATACCAGGCCTGAAGGGTCTGGTATGGATTTTGGGGGGTCACTACGCCATTTTTCTTTAAATTTGGTGCAAAGTTCCCCTTAATTTCCATATCAGACCTGAAGGTATGGATTTTAGGGGGACCCCACGCAATTTTTTTTATTTTGGTTCGGGGTTCCCCTTAATATTCATACCAGACCCAAAAGGCCTGGTAATGGACTGAGGGGGGATCCCATGCTCTTTTTTTCATGAGTTTTATCTATATTGCGAGACCCGACAATTCATTACAGACGCGAGCAGTTTTATATGACAATTTTTCCTTTAGAAATTTCATTTTGCTGTGGTACTGTTCTAAACATGGGAAAAATGCGCCACTTTACAGGCATACTATAGACACCCCCCAGGCACGATATTTCAAGGAATATTTCATTTTTATTGTTTAACTTTAAGCATTAAAAAAATCACTGCTCCCGAAAAAACGTCAGTTTTTAAAAAAATGTTTGCATTGATACATGTCCCCTGGGGCAGGACCCGGGTCCCCCAAACACTTTTTATGACAATAACTTGCATATAAGCCTTTAAAATTAGCACTTTTGATTTTTCATGTTTGTGTCCCATTGACTTTAATGGTGTTCGTGTGTTCTGCCGAATCTTTTGCCTGTTCGCATTTTCTGCAGCAAACGAACAGGAAGGTGATCGGCTCATCCCTAGGTTGGGACTGTGGCTTGCAGTCCAACCGAAGAACCTAACAGTAGTCGGAGGTAGAAGGGGAGCTGTCGCCACAAAGGGACCAACCACCTTTACCAGGGACCACAGTGAGTAACTGAAGAAAGTACCTAAGCCATATTCTCACCGAACGGGCATGGTGGAGAATCGGGGAACATCAGGCGGTGATCAAGTCAGGGACCCAACCAGCGGAGGAGACGCTTGCAGGGCAGCCTTGTGAGTCAAGCGAGGGGACCTTTCCTGGTTATCAAGGGTGAAGCTTGAGAAGTATCTGGAGTGCCAAACTAGGGACCCAGCAGAGAAGCTGGGGTGACGCTTGAGGGAGATACCAACGCAAACTTTGGAGGAGCTCAAGGGATTCAGAGTCAGTGAATCAGCGGGTCTAGTGAGAGACCAGGAGCTCGGTGGTGAAGAACTACAAGAGGCAGTTGTTGTGAAGCTGAAAGGGACTGTTACGTTTGATTTAGGAACTAATAAAGGACTAGGAGACAGCATTCCTGCATGTGCAGAAGTGGCGCCTTGCTGGGGCCTTTCCTGCACAGCTGTCCTCCTATTGAAGTCTCGGATTCTGCTAATTGAATCTATAACTACCTAAGGGTGTCCCTGGCCCTAACCCTCTTTCCTTCAAAAATACAAAAAGGAATGTCAAAAGAAATAAAACCTCTTTTACATCCAAGAAGTGTCTGGCGCCCAATGACTTTCACCATCTTTGCACCCACTATGCCTCACAAACCCACTACATACAGAAGGATTCCCCCCGATGATGACACGTATGCCCTGTGTCGAAGACGCGTAGGGGAGGGGCCAGGATGGAGTGTTAGGCAGCTGTCGGTGCTGGGACGGACTCCATAACCCTCACTGTTACAACCATATTACATGTGTGTTCAGAGTGGTACACCGACGCACCTGCACAATGTGAGTACCCCCTTTTGGGGAGAGTTTTCTTATCTAACCTTGGAATAAACATCTTAAACGATATTACACTATATGGTCCCCTTTCTTTTTCCTGTCTTTTCCTTTCGTTTCTGACTTTGTCTAGCGACTCAGTCACATCCTCTAAGGTGAGCGCATTACCATGGGGGGGGTCACTGTTGTTTCACCATCGCATGCTGCGACACGTGGATTTTAAGCACGTTTGAATCTATCATCACTGAAGATCACTTATTAATATTTCTGTGAAGGACTTTCTATTCAATATGGATTTATTTAGTCTATGATGGTTTATTAAGTATAAGTAGTGTGGGACACTTCGCACCTTTTTGTTGGCACATGTCACTTTTCAGCATTTGTTGCACTTATGAATTATATTTGTAGTAATAATTAATTATTGATTATATTATATCATTATTATTATTATGAGTAGCAATATTATATGCTAATTGCACTGGTTATTTTGCACATTATGTTTATTTATTTTATGCGATACAATATATAATGTGACAGACTATTCTGTACTTATTTGTATATGCACTGTACCTTTTTGTCTTTTTTATTTATTACATACAGAAGGATGTCAGCTATCTTTGGCCTTGGAGGCCCCCATTAGACTGGACAAGGCCGGAGACCTTGCTACAGTTAGTAAGCTGCTCACTAGATGGCGCCTTTCCTTTTCTATACACACACACACAGGAACAGTGGGGGAAATTGCATGTGATTCGGACAGGAATTGCACCGCATTCCTGTTCAAATCGCATGTGATACTTTGTAATGCAATTTGCGCCAATTTATTTTGTATTGGCGCAAATTGCACCGCAAAGTATCGGTACTCGATATTGGTGAGTACTTGATCGAAAGTATCTGGGTCTTCGTACTCGCCGATAAAAAAAACGGTATCAGTGCAACCCTAATAATAAGTGTGTATTTCACATAAAACACCCGTGCAAAAAATAGTAGTGGCCATATAGAATTGATGTGTGATCGCATTACAAGTGAAGAGTCAAGTGAATCAATAGTCCCAGAATGAAATTTTCAACCTTCACCATATAAGCAACAAGCGTCCACTGTGACGTGCCTTCACCATAGAGGAAGATTGCACACTCACCAGAATGTATTGCTGAACAGCAAAATGTCCTTATTGATCTCTCTCCCTCCAGAGATGTATTTCTCCATTCCTTCATTCACGGTTGTTAACTGCGATAGTGTTCTCTCTCCAAAGGTGTATCCCTCAGTTCCATCAAAAGATTATGACCAGCAATCTCATCCGAAAGGAACCACCAGCAACAAAAGAGATTTTCATAGTGCAGTATTTTAACCATTTCAGCCCCAGAAGAATTTACGCCCTTCCTGACCAGAGCACTTTTTGCGATTCGGCACTGCGTCGGTTTAACCGACAATTGCGTGGTCATGCGACGTTGTACCCAAACAAAGTTGACGTCCTTTTTTCCCCACAAATAGAGCTTTCTTTTAGTGGTATTTGATCACCTCTGCGGTTTTTATTTTTTGCGCTATAAACAAAAAAAGAGCGACAATTTTGAAAAAGACACAATATTTTTTACTTTTTGCTATAATACATATCCCCAAAAATATATAAAAAAAATTTTTCCTCAGTTTAGGCCGATTTTGGTAAAAAAAAACGCAATAAGCGTATATTGATTGTTTGTGCAAAATTGATTGCGTCTACAAAATAGGGAATAGATTTATGGCATTTTTATTTTTCATTTTTCTCTATTAGTAATGGCGGCGATCTGTGATTTTTTTTTTATTTTTTACGCTATTTTGGGACCATTGTCATTTATACAGCGATCAGTTCTATAAAAATGCACTGATTACTGTGTAAATGACACTGGCAGGGAAGGGGTTAACCACTAGGGGGCGATGAAGGGGTTAAGTGTGTCCTAGGGAGTGATTCTAACTGTGGGGGGGAGGGGCTACACCTCACATGACAGCAATCACTGCTCCCGATGACAGATCTCTGTCCTGTCACTAGGCAGAACGGGGAAATGCTTTGTTTACAAAAGCATCTCCCCGTTCTACCTCTCCATGACACAATCGCAGGTACCCGGTGGACATCGAGTCCGCAGGACCCACGGTCACGGAGACCGCGGCGCGCCCATGACACCGCTTCTTAAAGAACAAAATATTACAGCGCACACATGCAAAAAAGACATTTACCTCCAGCAAGGCTTATTTAAAACACCTAGACATTTTCAAAAAACATTATCAAAAAATATGAGGATTTGGTCACACCGTATTGCTATATGGTGCTTAAGCCCACTTACTGCGACAAAGTACCCCAGGATTAGTGGGGTATATCTTGTTTGACCGCTTTTTAAAGGGGACGTACCTGTACGCCCTTTTGCCCATCAGTGCCATTCTGCCGACGTATATCGGCGTGCGCTGGTCGGCAAGCGGTTAAGGTATGACTCATGGCAAGTTATGTGAGTCTGTAATTGGGTCAGGCTTTACTGCAGGTCAGGCTGGGTGGTTCCACCGAGGCAGGTCTCTGGTACCTCCCCCTGGATCTAAAAGTTTGGAGAAGCTTCTAGATGTTAGTGGGTGGAGGCCAGGAGGGCTGATCTGCTTACTTGAGGGAACTTGGCCTATCCCCAGGCAGTATGTCTTGGCAGGGTGGTTGAGTCAGACTTTATATATGGTGGATGGAAAGGCACACCACACCCAAGTGAATCCAATCTGCTTCTGCCAGAAGGAAATGATATATAGACATATGATCATTAATCACAGGAAATCGTGGTGTCACTCTCCAAATGATACAGATGAAACGAAAAACAAGGTCCAATCTTCCAACAGTGTATAGCCACCAATATATCGAACTCCAAAGCCAGAGTAGATATTATAACCGTTCACCAATTTAGCATTACCCAAATGGAAACAAAAAGGCAGCAATAGTGAAGCCTGTAAGATGAAAAGGCAGTCATTTATTGTAGTTCACTTACAGGTAATAGTAGAATACAGTCATCATAATATAAAGTAAAATCCACGGTTCTCAGCGTGCTTGCATCGGCCAGCCTGACATGGTTTGTCCGATAGGATATCATCAGAGGCGTGGCCTATTGACGCAAGCACGCCCATATAAATACTGACCCCAATGATGTTCAACAGCAGGTAATCAAACAATCAGGCATCAACAACAAATGGAGGTATAATCAATATGTGAAAGGAAACATCAGCTGCGACTATGCAAGGCAGCTGTGTCTCCAAACCATGAAATAAATGAACAATGACAACTTCCGGGGGGGCGGATCCCACCCGGGACTCCGCCAGTCAGAAGTGATGTCATTGGAACGCACCGAGACCGCACCTGCACTCCAAAAACCACACGGGATACAGGGAGCAGGGCGGCCTCGATGGCAGTTGAATTATAATCTATAAAAGGAGGGGAAACAACGGCCGTGCTAACACGCAACGGCCGTGCTTCCAAAACTGGAAATAAACAGACTATGATCATTTCCAGGAGGCGGATCCCGCTCAGGGAAATCGCAGACAGGATGTGATGTTAGTGGAGCGCAACGCAACCACGTCAGCGTTCCAGACTCTACACAGAGCACAGGAAACAGGGACGGACCCAATGTCAGATCAAAATAAACAACATGATTCGCTGTCAGAACACGAAGTTCAATCAGCTCCTACATGCTGGGTCAACTCCAGACATCATGTGGATATATAAGAGGGGAGGTAGAATGAAAAAATGGAGGCTCTCCCCACTCGATAACACACGATAGGTATAAAAATAAATGAACGCTATTAACCATAATAAAAATTATTATGACAAATTTGAAAATAAAAAAAGGAAACGTCCATATAAAATTAGTGGCTAAGAGCACTATCTATTAATCAAAAATAAAAGCGCTGCCATCTAGTGTTGAACATGGGTGTTACACAAGAACTGGCTGAATACTAAAAATTAGCAATTATTAATAAAACAATTTATGTCCCAATCGACGTTCATTCCGAAGGGAGTGTAACATTTGAGGTCATAAATCCAGCGGGTTTCTAACCGTGAGATCTCTCTCTCTCTCTTGGTCATACTTCCTCACCAGTCAGGATTAAATCTATCTATAGCGATAAAAGTGGTTCCAGTTGGATTTTTATTATGACATTCTAAATAATGGCGAGAAACACTATGTTTAGAGAAACCCTTTTTATTGTTCGTTATGTGTTTGTTCACTCTAACGTTCATGGCTCGTATTGTACATCCAATGTACTGTAGACCACATGGACAGATCAATAGATATACCACATTTAAAGAAGTACTCGTAATAAACGTGTGAATATGATATGATCTGCCCGTGACATTGGACTAAAAATGACATATTTTCCTATCTTTGTTTTTATTACAAAGACAGACATTACATGGAAAGTAGCCTTTTCGATTTTTGAAAAAAGGACACCCTATTGGGAGCGTCTAATATGTTCGGAGCTACCTGAAGTTAAAGAGAGGGAACCCCTCTAAAAATAACCTGTGGATGATCAGGTAGTTCCGGATCCAAAATCTTATAATTTCTTAAAACCCCCAATGTTTGGTCATGATCTTTTTAATGCCATAATGTTGGTGTGAATAAGTCGTGACCATAGAGAAATTATGATCATTCTCTCTAGATGGGGGTTTATTTTTTTTCTTTTGAGGATAGAGTTTCTGTCCATAGAGCCCACTTCTTTAATGATGGTATCAAGGTCAGCTGTTACATAACCCTTTTCAATGAACCTGCTTTTCAGAGTCAAGGCCTGCTCAAAAAAGTCTTTTTTTAGAGTACAATTTTGCCTTAGGCATAAGAACTGACTCCTTGGCACAGACTTGAGCCACAAAGGGTGATGGCAGCTGCCCTGTCCAATATAGCTATTCCTGTCTGTACTTTTGAAAAAAGTAGACGTATTAAACATACCGTCCCTAATTTCAATATTCTAATCCAAAAAATCAATCTTACTTGTACTAGTCTCAAACTGTAATGAGATACCCAGAGTGTTCTCATTAAGTTGCTGCATAAAGGGGGTGAGTGACGTCAGGTCGCCATCCCACAGGAGGAGGATGTCGTATATATATCTTCCCCAGAAGACCAATTCTGGTCTCCTATTGGAATAGACAACATCCTCCTCCCATTTGGCCATGAATAGGTTTGCCATGCTTGGTGCAAGTTTAGTACCCATAGCAACACCTCTGTTTTGGAGGTAATGGGTCCCTCCAAACCAGAAGTAGTTGTGAGTCATGGCAAACCTCAATAGATCCAATATAAACTCTTTTTGAGATGGAATCAAATTAATATCCCTACTCAAAAACATCTACAGCCTCCAGGCCATCCGAGTGAGAGATAATAGTGTAAAGAGAGGCCACATCCGCTGTGGCCTGTGGATGATCAGGTAGTACCGGACCCAAAATCTTATTGTTTCTTAAAACCCCCCAATGTTTAGTCATGATCTTTTTAATGTCATAATGTTGGTGTGAATAAGTCATGACCATAGAGAAATTATGATCATTCTATCTAGATGGGGGTTTATTTTTTTCCTTTGAGGATGGAGTTTCTGTCCATAGAGCCCACTTCTTTAATGATGGTATCAAGGTCAGCTGTCACATAACCCTTTTCAATGAACCTGCTTTTCAGAGTCAAGGCCTGCTCAAAAAAGTCTTTTTTTAGAGTACAATTTCGCCTTAGGCATAAGAACTGACTCCTTGGCGCAGACTTGAGCCACAAAGGGTGATGGCAGCTGCCCTGTCCAATATAGCCATTCCTGTCTGTACTTTTGAAAAAAGTAGACGTATTAAACATACCGTCCCTAATTTCAATATTCAAATCCAAAAAATCAATCTTACTTGTACTAGTCTCAAACTGTAATGAGATACCCAGAGTGTTCTCATTAAGTTGCTGCATAAAGGGGGTGAGTGACGTCAGGTCACCATCCCACAGGGGGAGGATGTCCTCTATATATCTTCCCCAGAAGACCAATTCTGGTCTCCTATTGGAATAGACGACATCCTCTTCCCATTTGGCCATGAATAGGTTTTCCATGCTTGGTGCAAGTTTAGTACCCATAGCAACACCTCTGTTTTGGAGGTAATCGGTCCCTCCAAACCAGAAGTAGTTGTAAGTCATGGCAAACCTCAATAGATCCAATATAAACTCCCTTTGAGATGGAATCAAATTAATATCCCTACTCAAAAACATCTATAGCCTCCAGGCCATCCGAGTGAAAGATAATAGTGTAAAGAGAGGCCACATCCGCTGTGGCCTGTGGATGATCAGGTAGTACCGGACCCAAAATCTTATAATTTCTTAGAACCCCCCCGATGTTTGGTCATGATCTTTTTAATGTCATAATGTTGGTGTGAATAAGTCGTGACCATAGAGAAGTTATGATCATTCTCTCTAGATGGGGGTTTATTTTTTCCTTTGAGGATGGAGTTTCTGTCCATAGAGCCCACTTCTTTAATGATGGTATCAAGCTCAGCTGTCACATAACCCTTTTCAATGAACCTGCTTTTCAGAGTCAAGGCCTGCTCAAAAAAGTCTTTTTTTAGAGTACAATTTCGCCTTAGGCATAAGAACTGACTCCTTGGCACAGACTTGAGCCACAAAGGGTGATGGCAGCTTCCCTGTCCAATTCATAGGCTTGTGCAGGGTGTGTGCCAGGTGTGCCTGGGCACACCCTAATCACTCTGTGTGGTGCCGATTCCCCCTACTGCCCAAGCTTCCCCTTGTGTTGTGCCACCCTACCGCACTGCTGCTGGCTTTCCTCCTTTCCTCTCCTCTGCTGTGTGGGATATTTCAGGATGGAGTGTGGGGGAAGGAGCTAATCAATATGTCATTTACCGGCCTCTTCCTTTTTTAAATGAATACAGCGAACACACTCACTAACTGTGTTCAATCATAACTGAAGCATAGTGAACTCTCAGGACAAACATAAAGCAATAGTCAGAAGCATAGTGAACTGTGTTTACTATGCTTCGGTTTGTGAATAAATAGGAAGCCGCTCAGCACAGAGTACTTCCCATTCATTCACTGTTTGGTGCAGCTGAGGCTGCAGAGAAAGGCAAGTGTGTTTGAGCTTTGGGGTGCACACCCTAATACAATGGTCTGCGCACACCTATGTAGCCATTCCTGTCTGTACTTTTGAAAAAAGTAGACGTATTAAACATACCGTCCCTAATTTCAATATTCAAATCCAAAAAATCAATCTTACTTGTACTAGTCTCAAACTGTAATGAGATACCCAGAGTGTTCTCATTATGTTGCTGCATAAAGGTGGTGAGAGACGTCAGGTCGCCATCCCACAGGAGGAGGATGTCGTCTATATATCTTCCCCAGAAGACCAATTCTGGTCTCCTATTGGAATAGACGACATCCTTCTCCCATTTGGCCAGGAATAGGTTTGCAATGCTCGGTGCAAGTTTAGCAACCATAGCAACACCTCTGTTTTGGAGATAATGGGTCCCTCCAAACCAGAAGTAGTTGTGAGTCATGGCAAACCTCAATAGATCCAATTAAAACTCCCTTTGAGATGGAATCAAATTAATATCCCTACTCAAAAACATATCTACAGCCTCCAGGCCACCCGAGTGAGAGATAATAGTGTAAGGAGAGGCCACATCCGCTGTGGCCATGATGTAATTCTCTTTCACTCAAAAGCACCTAGAAATTGGATCACTTGTGAAGAGTGCTTGATGTATGAGGGAGTTTGTGACACCAATGGTTATAGAAAGCCATTAATGTATTTGCCAATGCGAGACGTAATGGAATCCAGCCCACTCATAATAGGCCTCCCTGATGGATTAACGGGGTCCTTATGTACTTTCGGCAGGTAATACATGACTGGCTTTCTTGGAGCCAGTGGTATCAAATAAGCTTACTCTTTTTTATCACGCAGTTGGTTGTTAAAACCCGCCTCAATGAGATTACTGAGCTCTTTTTTGTATTTGAAAATGGGATCATGACTTAATGGCACATATGTGTCAGTATCAGAAATAATTTTTTTCATTTCTGAGATATAGGCTGTTTTATCCAACACCATAATCCCCCCCCCCCCCCTTTGTCCACGGGATGAACAATAATATCACTTCTCTTTTTCAATGATTCTATTCCTTCACGGAATGGAAAATTATTACGATCTTTTTTCACTTTGAGTTTGTCTATATCTTTCAAGACTAATTCCTTGAAAACAGAAACTGATGGGGGAACAAAACCAGGCGGATTAAAGAGAGAGGCGTTAGATAGGCTTGAATGTCGCACCCCTTCACTAACAATCCTTGATAGTTTAGGGGGTTGTGACAGAAAGTATCTTTTGATGTTAATCTTTCCGATATATTTCTGCACATCAATAAACGCCCCGGACTTACTCAAGGGTTTATCAGGGGCAAACTTAAGGCCACGATCAAGTACAAATTTTTCATTGTCTGTGAGTGTGCTGCTGCTGAGATTAAAGATCCCAGCGTCACTTACACTCTTCTCCCCTTTCGGTCGGTTCCTCCTCCCCCCCTCTGGTCCCTCTCTTGGTTCTCCACACCATTTGTTTTTTTGGGGGGCCTCGGGAAAAAAAGAAGAAGAGGGAACAGGATGGGGCGGAGGGCCTTCCATTTGATGTTGGGTTCTACTAGGAGGATAATAGCCCGGGCTCTCCCAAACGGATTGTCTATATTCTAGATGCGAATTTCTAGGTGTAGGGGCAGAGCAATGTTGAACGATATATCTATTGTCATAGTCATAGTCGTTAATCATCATGTTAATCATCACAATTCCCAGCCAGAGGCTCATAATGATTATATACTAAAATATCTTCCTGATAAGAACGTGGGGGATTATTTAATTGTCCATGTCCATTTTTTCCATGATTATATTGATAACCTGTTTTAGCTAGAGGGTATTTGGATTGTGTTGGCTCTTTAAAACCAACCTTGCTCCAACCCCCAGTAGGTGTATTGGTATTGTTAACATCCGATCCCTGTCAATTGAGACACAGAGGTATTAGATCTCAGCTGTGGCGCTGGTCCAGAGGTATGCTCCACCCCTCTATCGGCGAGAGCAGCCCTCCTCACCTGCCATTTAAAAACCTGATTCGTTTTGTAGTCGTCCAAGTCTCTAACAAATTTTTTCTTTTTCTTAAATTTCTGATCTAAATCCTCTTTTTCAAGGATTTTTTTGAGGTTATCAGATTTATTTTTATATTCTTCTGACTCTTCATAAAATGTTAATCTATCTTATGCCCCGTACACGCGATCCGACTTTCCGACAAGAAAACCGTGGATTTTTGTCCGAAGGGTGTCTTGCATACACACGGTCACACAAATGTTGGCCAGCAATTATGAACGTAGTGACGTACAAGACGTACGGCAAGCCGATATAAAGCAAGTTCAACAGTGATGCGTAATTCCGAGCATGAGTGTTTGTACTTTGGACTTTTGTCCGACGGACTTGTGTACACACGATCATCGGAAAACCCGACAACAAACATTTGTTAACGGAAAATTTGAGAGCATGCTAGCCAACATTTGTTGGCAGGAAGTCCGACAAAAAACGTTCGATGGAGCGTACACACGGTCGGACTTTCCTCCAACATGCTCACATCCAACATTTGTTGTCGGAAAATCCAATCGTGTGTACGGGGCATTTGACCTCAGATATGTCCTCGTCAAGTTTGTTTAGTTTACGTCTCTTTCTGGCAATTAATAACTGCAAGAGATTCAAACCAACATCATTAAAGTATTTGTACCACCCTGGAAGATCAATTTCATCCTCCTGCGGGGTGATCTCAAATCTTAAACTTCTAGGGACCATGCTGTCTTCAAGATATAGCCATGGACCTCTGCTACCATAAGATTTTTTAACTTAATAAACAAACCCCCTATGTCAAGGTTTTGTTGCACCTCTACATTATTAAAAACATCTCTGAGATTTAGAGAACGTGTATTCCTAAACTCAAACACATCCATATTACACAGTAATGATAATAATAAGATTACTCAGAAAGCAGCAGATACCAAAATTAAATAAAATTATAAGAAAGAGAGAGTGGTGGGTTACCTGTAAGTGAACTATAATAAATGACTGCTTTTTTATCTTATGGGCTTCACTATTGCTGCCTTTTTTTTTCTATTTGGGTAATGCTAAATTGGTGAACGGTTATCATATCTACTTTGGTTTTGGAGTTCGATATATTAGTGGCTATACACTGTTGGAAGATAGGACCTCCTTTTCGTTTCATCTGTATAATTTGGAGAGTGACACCACGATTTCCTGTGATTAATGATCATATGCCTATATCATTTCCTTCTGGTAAGCAGATTGGATGCACTTGGGTGTGGTTTTCCTTTCCATACACACAGCAGCTGGTGAAGGGTCCTTTGTATCTTCTATCCGTTTATTGAAAGAACTTTCATATGAATTCAAGCGCTGCATTTTGGACTTTTATATTTTTATTGTTTGATGATCAACAAACTGTGCTGGCTGCTTTTATATGTTTGTGACTATAGTTAGCGCAGATACCCACCACCCTCTCTTTCTTATATATGGTGGAGCCTGGCCAGCAAGGGAGTCGAGTGGAAGATGGAGTGCTGTGAGGTGCCTTCATCATATAGGAAGATTGCACATTTACCAGAATGTATTGCTGTCCATGAGTAGAACAGCAAAATGCTCTTTGGAAAGGCTTCTAGAAGTTAGTGGGCGGAGGCCAGGAGGACTGATCTTCATACTTGAGGGAACTTGGCCAATCCCTAGGCAGAATGTAATGGCAGGGTGGTTAAGTCAGACCTTAAATATGTTGGAGCCTGGCCAGCAGGGGAGTCAAGTAGAAGATGGAGTGCTATGAGGTGCCTTCACCATATAAGAAGCTTCTAGAAGTTAGTACGTGGAGTCCAGGGGGGCTGATCTGCCTACTTGAGGGAACATGGCCAATCTCCAGGCAGAATTTCCTGGCAGGGTGTTTGAGTCAGCCCCTAAATATGGAGGAGCCTGGCCAGCAGTGGAGTCAGGTGGAAGATGGAGTGCTGTGAGTTGCCTTCACCATATAAGAAGATTGCACACTCACCAGAACGAATTGCTGTCCATGAATAGAACAGCAAAATGCTCTTTGGAGAAGCTTCTAGAAGTTAGTAGGTGGAGGCCAGGGGGGGTTGATCTGCATACTTGAGGGAACTTGGCCAATCCCCAGGCAGAATGTCCTGGCAAGGTGGTTGGGTCAGCCCTTAAATATGGTGGAGCCTTGCCAGCAGGGGAGTCGGCTGGAAGATGGAGTGCTGTGAGGTGCCTTCACCATATAGGAAGATTGCACACTCACCAGAACGTATTGCTGTCCATCAACAGCAAAATTCCACTTGGAAAAAAGCTTCTAGTAGTGGGAGGAGGCCAGGAGAGCTGATCTGCATACTTGAAGGAACTTGGCCAATCCCCAAGCAGAATGTCCTGGCAGGGTGGTTGAGTCAGCCCTTAAATATGGTGGAGCCTGGCCAGCAGTGGAGTCGGGTGGAAGATGGAGTGCTGAGGAGTCTGTGGGTGGCTTAGCAGGGACCCCTGGGTCTGTGGAAGGGGGCTCTGCCTCCAGGCTGGGCTTGGGATGGCTTGGGAAGATCCTGACAGCATTACGGTTTGGAAAGGAATTGCCTAAGGAGCAGCAGGGAGCAAGGAGGATAGAGTGAGTACATCCTGCACACCCAGGGATTCACAAGGGGAGAATGGGAGGTTTTCGGAGCAGCCAGGTGGGCTGGTGGACAAGCATGCAGGAGCAGGAGTTCCTGCAGGCAGTAGAGCTGGGAGTAGTTCTACAAAACAGAGGAGATGCTCCTGCATGCAGCTTACAACATTTTGTGCTATTTCTGAATGGGGCTGAGAGTTCCTAGTCCTCAAGTTGACTTTTGCTTTTGATCACTAAGGACTGTTGGAGGCCAGGAGGGAGAACAGTCCAGGATTTTGTACATAGGAAGGAAGTTGTCCCCATCCAGTGTTTCAGTCAAGTTGGGCATTCCATAACCCCTCTACCCCATTCAAGTTGATACCCCCCTAATAAAACAACAAAACTAAGCTCAGAGACTGTTTTCTTGTGTCTGGGTGCAGGAATAGGGGAAACGTTTACCAGCAGCTCCCGGGGGGTGGGGGTGGGGGGGGGGGTAGTGCTATACATGCTTCAAACTAAAACATGGTATAAAACAGGTAACAGGTCTAAAAATTCAGAAACATAAGCCGCTTGTCACACTTAAATGAGGGGCTGCCAATCCGGCAAGGAAAGGCGGTGCGACCTCTAGCAGACAGCCTAGCTCAAAGATATTTTGGGCAACCGCTCCCATTCATAAAAATGATTGCTGATAATAGTGTTCATCACTGTTATCAGCAATCATAATGTAAAAAAAAAAAAAAAAACCTGATCACTTCCCCAGAGTAGTGCAGTGTCACTATGATAACATTGTACTTCTCTGGCCACAGTATGTAAAGAAAAAGAAGAAAAAAAAAAGAAAATGTATTTTTTGTTTTTAACATACCGTCACCTGTCAGTGCCCCTGATCACCGCCACAAAAATCATATGATGACGCTGAACTGGTCTGGTGACAGCATTTTTTTTTTTTTTTTATTTAATTTCTTTATTTTCCAAATTTTTTTTCAAAAAATGACAACTTAAAAAAATCCTAATGCCTCTTACTAAATGTTTACTACTGTGTGTGATCAGTGATTGGTCACCAATGATCACATGGTACCTGTACCATGTGATAGCTGTGGCCAATCACAGCATCATGATAATAAACAGTGCGTCATGAATGAAAGACAGTTCAAACGATTGATGTTATAGTGATCATCACTGTAACAAGCAATCACACTGTAACAAAAAAAAATCACTGATCACCCCCTTTCCCAAGAGTAGTACAGTGTCACTATGGTGACACTGAACTACTCTGATGACAGTGTGACAGTGTGTAAAAAAATTGTAAAAAAAGAAAAAAAATATCTGCAAAACATTTAATAAAAAATATTATTTTCTTTTTTTTTACATACTGTAACCAGTCAGTATCCCTGACCATTTCCACACGAGTCATATGGTGACGCTGTACTGCACAGGGGACAGCATGTAAACATTTTTTTTTTTTTTAAATATATTTAATTTCTTAATTTTCAAAAAAATTGTGACAAAAAATTACAACTTCAAAAAACTTGCCATGCCTCTTACTAAATACCTTGGACTGTCTACTTTCCAAAAAGAGGTCATTTGGGGGGTATCTGTACTGTCCTGGCATTTTAGGGGCATCAAGTAAAAAAAAAATCTGATCACCTCCTCAGAGTAGTACAGTGTCACTATGGTAACAATATATTGCTCTTGTCACAATATGTAAAAAAAAAAAAAATTGTAACAAAAGAAAAAAATGTAAGAAAAAAGAAAAAAAAAAATTTAAAAAATGTAATCTTTTTTTTTTTTACATACTGTCACCAGTCAGTGTTCCTGGTCACCACCACACTAGTCATATGATGACGCTGTGCTGCACTGGTAACAGTATCAAAAAAAAATGTGAAAAATTTTCCAAAAAATTGTGACAACTTCAAAAAACTCACCGTGCCCCTTACTAAATACCTTGGACTGTCTACTTTCCAAAAAGAGGTCGTTTGAGGGGTATTTGTGCTGCCCTTGCCTCAAGAAATCGACCGTCAGTACATCAGGACTGATCAATTTTCAAAAATATACCATAGCTTTTGGACTCTATAACTTTCCTAAAGACCAAATAATATACACTGATTTGGGTTAATATTTTTAAACAAATGTAGCAGGATGCATTTTGGCCTAAATTTATGAAGAAAGATTATTTGTTTGCAAAATGTTATACATCAGTGCAGCCTCATCAACACACATCAGTGCAGCCTCATCAGTGCACATTAGTGTAGCCTCACCTTTGCCCATCAGTGCAGCTTTATCAGTGCTCATCATTTGCTGAACAGTTCACATCATTGCCGCCCCACCAGTGTCCATTAGTGCAGCTTCATTAGTGCCCATCAATGCAGCCTCATCAGTGCAGCCTAAACAGTTCACATCAGTGCCGCCTCATTAGTGCCCATTGGTGCAGCCTAATCAGTGCACATTAGTGCAGCCTCCCCTTTACCCATCAGTGCAGCCTCATCAGTGCCCATCAATGCAGCCTTATTAGTGTCCATCAGTGCAGCCTCATCAGTGCACATCAGTGCAGCCTCATCAGCGCCGCCTCACCAGTGCCCATCAGTGCAGCCTCATCAGTGCACATCAGTGTCGGCTCATTAGTGCCAATCAGTGCAGCCTCATCAGTGCGCATTAGTGCAACATCACCTTTGCCCAACAGCACAGCCTCATCAGTTCACATCAGTGCCACCTCACCAGTGTAACCTCATTAGTGCACATTAGGGCAGCCTCATTAGTGCACATTAATGCAGCATCATTAGTGCCCATCAGTGCAGCCTCATCAGTGCACATTAGTGCAGCCTCACCTTTGTCCATCAGTGCAGCCTTATCAGTGCACATTAGTGCAGCCTCACCAGTGCCCATCAGTGCAGCCACATCAGTTCACATCAGTACAGCCTCATCAGTGCACGTTAGTGCAACCTCATTAGTGCCCATCAGTGCAGCCTCATCAGTGCACATTAGTGCAGCCTCACCTTTGTCCATCAGTGCAGCCTTATCAGTGCACATCAGTACAGCCTCATCAGTGCACGTTAGTGCAGCCTCATTTGTGCCCATCAGTGCAGCCTCGTCAGTGAACATTAGTGCAGCCTCACCTTTGTCCATCAGTGCAGCCTCATCAGTGCACATCAGTGCAGCCTCATTAGTACACATTAATGCAGCCTCATTAGTGCCCATCAGTGCAGCCTTATCAGTGCACATTAGTGCAGCCTCACCAGTGCCCATCAGTGCAGCCTCATCAGTTCACATCAGTGTCACCTCATCAGTGCACATCAGTACAGCCTCACCTTTGTCCATCAGTGCAGCCTTATCAGTGCACATTAGTGCAGCCTCACCAGTGCCCATCAGTACCCATCGGGGCAGCCTATCAGTGCACATCAGTGCCGCCTCATCAGTGATGATTTATTTGCAACCTTTTTTAACAGAAACAAAGAAAAACACAGGAATTTTTTTCAAAATTTTCAATCTTTTTAAATTTATTTAGCAAAAAATAAAAAGCAAAAACAGTGGTGATTAAATACCACCAAAAGAAAGTTCTATTTGTCTCAAAATTGAGTAATTGTCATTCAAAGTGTGACAGCGCTGAACGCTGCAAATTGGCCTGGACAAGAAGAGGGTGGAAGTGTCCCCCCGGTACTGCCATGTCTGATTGGCAGGATGACTGGCAGCAGCTACACGAAGCACGGCAGAGAATGGAGTGTTTCTGCTTCACCATAGAATGCTGCACACCTTCCAGCCTTGCTGTGTGATAGATGATGTCCTTGTCACTGGCAGAGGAAATGTCTCCCTGCCCTGGGTGTGTGCGGTGACAACCCGCCTGATACAGATCTGTGTGTCGGCTGTTTGTGGAGGACGATGAAAAACGTTTCCAAGTAGGCGATGAGAAGAGAATTCTGTGAACATCCAGCTGTATACAGAAAACTATTTTTTTTCCACCCACAAAGGCATCTCGCCAGCCGGTATGGAAAAAAATATATATTTTTTTTTTTAGATAATACACAGTACATAGATTTTTATCCTAAATAAATTAACTTAAAAATAAAAAATAAAATTATTGACAACAAAACTAAATACATTTCTAGAGATATTTGGCTTGTAAAGTAACTCATACCTACTAACTGTGGTGAGCAACTTACTCAGGATGTTAGAAGATTCTCGTACTTAAAGTGGAACGAAACTATCTGAGCACCAAAAACGCTTTTTTAACTTGACCTCCGGAAGGTTTTACCCCCTAAATGACCAGGGTATTTTTTTTTTGCTATTTAGCATTGCGCTACTTTAACTAGTGTTTGCTCGGTCATTCAAAGCTGTACCCAATTTTAATTTATATCATTTTTTCACACAAATAGAGCTTTGTCGTGGTGGTATTTGTTCACCGCCGGGGTTTTTTTTATTTTTCTTTGCTGTATTTACTGTTTGGTATTTTTTTATACCAAACATTTTGAAAAAAAAACTCAAATTTTTCTTAGTTTCTGTTATAAAAATACTAATTTTTCTTCTTCACTGATGAGGCTTCATTGATACATCAGCGCTCCTGTTCTGTAGTCTCATACAGTGCCTTGAAAAAGTATTCATACCCCCCCCCCTTAAAATTTTCCACATTTTGTCATGTTACAACCAAAAACGTGAATGTATTTTATTGGGATTTTATGTGATAGATCAACACAAAGCGGCACATAATTGGGAAGTGGAAGGAAAATGATAAATGGTTTTCAATTTTTTTTTACAAATAAATATGTGAAAAGTGTGGGGTACATTTGTATTCAGCCCCCTTTACTCTGATACCCCTAACTAAAATCTAGTGGAACCAATTGCCTTCAGAAGTCACCTAATTAGTAAATAGAGTCCACCTGTGTGTAATTTAATCTCAGTATAAATACAGCTGTTCTGTGAAGCCCTCAGAGGTTTGTTAGAGAACCTTCGTGAGCAAACAGCATCGTGAAGGCCAAGGAACACACCAGACAGGTCAGGGATAAAGTTTTGGAGAAGTTTAAAGCAGGGTTAGGTTATAAAAAAAAATATCCCAAGCTTTGAACATCTCACGGAGCTCTGTTCAATCCATCATCCGAAAATGGAAAGAGTATGGCACAACTGCAAACCTACCAAGACATGGCCGTCCACCTAAACTGACCAGCCGGGCAAGGAGAACATTCATCAGAGAAGAGCCAAGAGGTCCATGGTAACTCTGGA